>NW_028289556.1:0-300000 GCF_059628265.1 Tinamus guttatus | reverse complement strand
TCCTTGCAGAGATCCTTGCATTTCCCTCCACATACTTTCTGGTGATGACATTTTCACAAAATATTGGCTTTGAATATGAGTTCCTGATGAATAACTAGTGCATGGAAATGTTAACAAAATCGGGTTAAACTCCACTTGGCTGCTTTGATATGATCTGTAAATGACTCACCTTTTGCTGTAATACAGAGTTCAGCAGCCTGCTAAGTCAAATACTCGTATTAAAACAGACTGCTCACTGAACTGTAGTGCACAGTTGGCGAGAGACACCAGAATTTTTCCACGTGTACAAAAGCTGATGTATTCCGATCAGGGATACAAGGAGTAAGTATCAGCCGATGAAGTTTCAGGATCCACTGGTAATGCTGAGGACTTCTCCCAGGCTTCAGACTGGCTGAATACAAAAGAGCTTTATCTTAAGTTTTATCATCGTACTAGTATGGATCCTCTCAAACTCGCTGGCTATACTGAGAGGAAAACATACTAGTTTGGACATCCCATTTAACTTCTATAGTTACCTGGCTTCCAGACTACAGCTCTCTTCTCCTAACCAGGCTGCAGCACAGGGCTGTGGAACTTCGATCTGCCTGTGTTGACCAATTCTAACTTACTCTGGAATTTGGGAATGGTCATTTTATTTCTCTGTATTTTCTCCAACAATCTTTGTGAGGTCCATCCATGTTGATTTTTTTCCCTTCCACAGATTTTCCTGGCTACGTGATTTAGGATCCATGTTTTTTGTTGTTGTTTTAAAGAAGGGAGCACCTATAAAAGAGAGACATAACAGGAGTGCAGCTGGTACAAGCTCAGGGCTGTAGAACTATCTGTAGAACTATAGAACTATCTGTTACAGGAATATTGGACTTCATATAATCTGCTTGTTAAAAACTTTCTCTTAAGCCAACCAATATGTTCGGGGACAGTAAACAACAGCTGCTTTGGCAATGATTTTAAATTCCAATACGATATTTTAATCCAGAATTTTCTTTTCCCCAAGGTGAAAATTTCTCTTTGAGGTCTTGCCCCCAGAACACTTTCCAAACATCTGCACCATGCTCTTCTGGGTTAGAAAGCTGCTTTGGAGTAATTATTTTATTCATAGGCTTAAGTAATATGCTGTCCCACTTTTAACCCCCGCAAAATGCCTGTGAAGTGACACTGCTGTGATCATTTCATTGCCCACAAAGTTTACCTTGTGCAGAGACATCCACAGATAGCTCTGAGGCAGACTTTAACGAACACATACAGATCCTGAAATGTTCCTATTCCGAGCAGTAGAATCATGTTGATTCCATTGTAAGAGACTCATTTATTGGTAAGGGTTGAGTAATAGAGTTTTGGTCATCTACATTTTTGTTTCTTAACATTGTGTAAGTGATCTTATTTCGTCAGCAGCAAACATCTGAATAAATCCCTGCTTAAAAGTTGAATCAATGAGCATTGAAATCAATGTAAAAGGTCCTGTTAGCTTTGGGGTTTCTACATCAAATCTAGCACACTTCTTTTCTTAAAAAAAAAAAAAAAAAAAAAAAAAAAGGAGAGAGAGAGAGAACTTTGAACTTCAGGAGATAGAACACTGGAAAATATCCTGCCATAGCATAACACTCATCAGCAAGTTTATGATTTTAAGACTGTAACAACTGCAATGGAGCCTTAAAGGAGAAGAAATTGTACTTACAACAGAATAAAAATATGGTTTCCAAAGGTTTAATTGAATTTCTGAAATTGGAGAAAGTTCAGCTCTTCCACTTACTTTAGAAAATAATATTCTAGAGATTTAGAGAAAGTGATCTTCTCCCCACATGCATGTTATTCCTTCTCATAACACCAGAGCAGGATTTCCTCTGTCATCAACTTTCATTAATATTTGGGATAGTTCAGTAATTATCCACCTTAACCTCTCTACCTGTACCAAATTTACACACAGTTAATAGATCAACTATATTGATGGTTTTATTGTTAAGGAGAACTATACAACTATACTTCTTTTAGGATACTATGACTCAACATTCCAAAACCTATAAGTCACTGAGGAGGAGAAAAAGGACATTTTGACTAGTGAAACCACCAGGTTTGTGTTTCTCTGATGTGCCTTCAGTCAGATGAAGTGAAAGTATATAATGACGTGGAACAGTGCAGAAAAAAACTGCTAACCTAACTTGTGTCCAGGTATTCACCATTCCTCACTGTGGCAGGTGTAAATGCCTTTTCAGATCTGCCAAACAAGCAAATTCTGTAGTACTCCTTAACCGATAGCTATAAAAATAAGCGAGGCTGTTTCAGATTGGTAGCGTAGCTCACCTTGACTCAGGTAGATATAAAGAATATTCACACAAACAGCTCAAATGGTCGAAAGTGCAGTGACCACTAATGAAGGATTATGATCTGCTCCACCATTACTGATGAAATTGTAACTGGTTTTATGTCCTCAGTCTAAAACTTTAAAGATGCAGTAAGATCACCACGGAAGAAAACCTAGTAGAATCTTACCTTCACCACATAAAAATGCACATGCAAATAGTCTTTACCACAGTTTCCTAGAGTTTCAAATTTCAAATTGAAACTTTGAAGGAAGGCTTGTCATAGAGCACAGCTTATCAGTTTCTAAAGCACCTTCTGTAATTGAACGGACCTCGGATTCTCAACCACTATGAGAAACACTACAGCAAGCCACTCAAACTGTGCTGATGTAGGATTGCGGACCAAGGGTAAAGGTCGTGGCGCTTACAAGTGCAGAACACAAACAAAGCCCATTTGATAGAACTGTAAATTCTGGTCATAAAATAAATGATGCAAGTAACAGAGATAAAGATATAATGGAACATTATTAGAAATTATTAGAAATCTCTCAGTCTCTTTCAGGACTGCATCAACCCAAGAGGTGATATGGGAATGGCATTTTTGTAGGTGTTATTGAGGTAAATCCTAGAAGGCATTTTTCATCATTTTGACAATAACAGTGTGTCTGTTAAAGCACAGCAAGTTCCTCTCTTTAGTCAGGACTTTGCTGATAGGAAACTTGATTCTAATTTCTAAGCTCCTCATTCCCTGTGGCTGGGCAGTTGCTGTTAACCATCCCACACCTGCCAGGCGTGTTCACAGACACAGTTCTTCCTCTGGATGCCTTGCAGCCTGACTACTTTATAGAAATGCCCCACATCTTCACAACCACCTGCACGCAGCGCTGGCAAGAACCGTGCGGGCCAGGCCGGGCCTGGTGACTGCCCGGCAGAGCCGAGGCGAGGAGCCGAGCGGCACGGCGGGGCGCTGGGCCTGCTGCGGCGCGGCACACGCTGTGCCACGGCGCGAGCCGGCGCTCAGGAGCTGCGGCCCAGGGCGACCCGGGAAGATCGGGTCCCCCCGGCACCAAGGAGGGGCAGCCACCGCTCTGTCAGCCCTGAGGAGCTGGCCCGGCCTGCCGGGGCGAGACCACCGCTCAGGAGCCTTGTGGCAAACATGTTTCATAGCCACTGTCACCAACAGCTGCTGAGAGGAGAGGGAAAAAAAAAAAATCTGAGAAGCCTTCCCATTTTCTGCCAAACCAGCTTGTTCTGGATCTTTCCAGCGTCTTCTGGCTCTGTTCTGCTTCTGCCAGCTACTTTCAGTTTCTAAAGTTCAGCTTAAAAGAAGAGGGATGAGGCAAAAGGGAACCAGAGGGAAATGATCTCAACTAGCACATGCTAGCTAAAAAGAGGTAAGAATGTGACTCTTTCTTTCCTTAAAGAAGCTAGGCCAATTGGCTCATCCTAGTTTAGTTGCTTGTTAAGCAAACAGCATTAGGGTTTTGACCGGTCATTTTCATCCAAATAAGAATTAAGGCAGACATCCAACAACTAAATAATGATTTAGTTGTTGAAATTGCTGATATAACCAAGTAAGAAGGAATAAATAGAATCACCTGGAAGTGACTTTCCATCCAAATATCAACAAGCAGGTGTTGAACCTGTAGATCCACCTGAGTTTCACTGTCTTTCCTTCCCTGCAAAGAGAGAAGATCCCTGAGACCGTTTTCATTCTCTCATGAATATCCTGTTTTCTGAACACTTGCAAAACACTCTGTGATGGGTTAACTGCCCCTGCATCTTAAGCAGGCGAGACCCACTTTAATTACTACTTACAAGAGTATCAGTTATTTTGCTTCCTCTCCTCTGGTCAAAAGCCAAGGCTTCTGTACTCTTTTTGGCATGCTCACCTTTCACTGAAGTCTTTGTTTGTTTATCTATTTATTTATTTTTACGTCAGTCAACATTCATGTTCTAGCCAAACATCTGTAAAAAGAAAAAAAAAACAAAAAACAAAAAAGACTACACATCATGTGAAGTTAAAACCCATTCCCTTCCTATTCCTACACTTAAAATATTTTTTCTTCCCACACTTCCCTCAGAGTGTTCATCTAACTCTGAAATCTTTTGCCTAGGAGCTGCTCTTGCTGGCTGACTTGTGAAGGCAACAGTGAGTCAGTATCGGCTGCCTGCGTGAGTCATGAGACTCCCCTTCCTGGTTTCCTCAGTTATTACTTTCTCGAGTGCAGCAGGATGTGTCAGACGAGCATTGCCTGGCTGCTATATATAAGCACTGCGATGGCCTCATACTTCAGCTCTGCCCTCTCACCTAGTTCCTCTGTTTTCTTCTTGTTCTCTCGCAGTCTTTTTCCCCAAAACCGATGCCCTGGGGACTTTAAAACAATTAAAAGAAAGAGGAAGAAAAAAAAAAAAAAAGGAACTTTATAAATCAAAGTGATTTTCTCCTCCATCTTCTGTTACTTTACCAGCTATCTGGTACTTAGTCATGTTTAAACAAACATTAGAGTCAAAACAAATCTGATTACAGAAATGAAATCACCATTTTCCTCTAAATAATTAATATCCACATTTCAATCTTTGATAAATCCTTTCTGTGGAGCCTACTGATAGTGCTGTTGTTCTGATCGATGTGAAAGATCATGGAATCTCTGACAGAAACAAACCCGGCATATTCCTTTACATGTACATAATGTTTTTAGAACAGCTGTACAGTTAAGGAAAACAAGACAAATAATAATTCAGTGTTGTTTTTGTTCATTCATAGGATATTTTGGAACAATTGACAGTTAAATCTGTAAATTTCCTTCAGAAGGAAAGCATCAGCCATTTCAAAACCACAAAATGTAGTATTTCCTTTCAGTGCATCAAATGTCCGCAGGGAAATTAAGTCAGTAACACTAAAAAATCACCATATTCAGAATGAATTCAAATAGCTAATTCATAAGGAGGCACTTAATTAGGAGTGAATGAACTTGTTGTTGTTGTTGTTAATTAATTGTTGTCTTGATTATCAAAGGCAATTTACAGGATACCTGAAAAAAATGTGATCTTTGGAAAAATCTTAGCCTCAGTCAATTTTGCGTTGTGCTCTCACTCACATCCATGAAAGAACTCACAGAGATTTGAACAGGCACTGCATGAATGCACCCCTCAGTGTCTGAAGGCCACACTGCTTCTACAGCAGTTATTCTGAGACACAAAGTTGTATTTTCCTTCCATTACCAGCTAACAATGGTTCACTTAGATCTGAATCAAAACCTAAAAAAAGCATTATGCTCACTTTTGTCTTTGTTTTTGTAAAATGATCTAACTTTTCATGCCTGCATCACCTTTTCAGAAGAAAATCCTCTAAATTTACTCAATGGCTTCCAACAAGCTCTAAAATTTTAGTTGGATAAAACACGAGTAAAAATTGAGCTGCTGAGCAACAGATTCTCTGTTGCAGAGCTTAATTACTTTCTTACACAATGTGTAAGTATGTAGCAGTTGTGGTTTTAACTAGTGTTTCAGCATTTTTTTTTGCCAGTACTACTTAACCAAGCATAACCAATCTGTCTAGGCTTTCTTGGAAAGCTTCAATCAAAGCAAATAAATAACTTAAAATTAATACATTTATTTTCTTGCTCTTCAATATGAATTATTGTGTGGGATTATATTTTCGTTACTACATTATTCCAATATTAACTCCACCCATGTTACTTAAGTTCTTTGCATATCCACGTAACAATGATTTGTGGAAACTTCTGCAGACATATGATGGCTGCAATATACTTAGCACTCCACAGGAAAATGTATTTAAATAGCTCCTCAAAATTCCTACAATTCATTACAAAACCTATGTTAGCTTTTATGTGTAAAGTACAATAGAATATACTGAATAACAGACAATTTTCAGATCATGCTGCCTGCTCCTTACAATGCTAGATATTTCATTTGAGCTCTCTTCCATGCCCTGCATGCTCTGACAAGCTCTTGAGTGATGCATAGGCTTTCTTTGTTACCCTTGAGCACAAATTACTTATGCACAGCTGTATGACTTTAAAAATAATAAATTATTTATTTGCAAAAAAAAGTAGTAACAATGTAATCTTTTGCAACTGTTTCCACATACAATTTGGATGTCATTTCAGAATCTTCTTGAAACTCTTACATTATAGTATAATAACATTGAAATATTATATTTGCATCATTTAGATTAACAGTAGTTTCATGTGCCCTTCTTCTCCAGCACCTCTGGAAGTTAAAAAAAAATTATATATTTTTTGATTCATTACAATTCCCACTTTTACTAACATAAAGCTTACTGCAGATATCAGTTCGAATGTGTCTTTTGAGGAAATAAAAAAAGGAACATTAGTGAAAATAGACCTCAGCAGTTTTATAATATTTGCATATTACAGATTACATGAAAGTTGATGCCAAGTATCCCATTTTTCTCCCTCCATTAGCAAGTCATACAGCACATTTTCTGCACTTGAAGAGCCCTGCATATTCTAGTCCCGTCTCTCCAAACTGCTTCTCTGCTGAACTTGGGGTTCAGCAGCTGCATTTGTCAGAGATTTGCTCTAATCAGTGCAACTGTACAGCCTTGGATGAGATCTCTCTGAAGCAAGGCTATCTTGGATAAAAAGATGAGGGAAGATCATCCGAGGCCTCCACCCGCACACTACCTGCCTGCTGGCTCAGTAACTGCGCTTAAACTCAATACTTTGCTTTTGATCTCTTTTTCCCTCCTTAGTCAAGGTAAATTTTGATGTAGGTGTATTTGGTCTGGCTTTGTAGCTGACTGATCCTGACCCTGCCTGGCGAAATGAAATTCACGTTTATGTTCATTTAATTGACTGTCTTCAGAAATTATCGGGTAGCCCATCTAAGACTAACAGGAGAGGCTAAAATTGAAGACTCAGTTTGCCTTCAAAATTCTAGGAAAATCTTAGCATTCCAAATAACAGTACTTAAAAATTACTTTGCAAACTGAGTAAACAATACAGAATCCACCTGACTGCAATGTTATTTTTTTACATTTTTCTAAAGAAGTATCTACTCATCTCTTAAGTACAATTCCAAGGGAATTTTTGGTTGAAAATGCTTTGCTAGGTCTATCCTGGTATTATGTTGTTGGTGCCTCTGAAATCACCACTAACTCTGGTATGTTATTCTTCAACTGTAGCATGCAAGAGATAAATACCGAAAGTTGAACTGTCATAAGTTTGATCAAATTTTCAAACAAATTTAGAAAAAAAAATCCATTTAACTTAAAATATAGGTAAAATCCACTGATCTGGGGGATTTCACTACTATACAAACATGCTTAAATTTTCTGCTGCCTCTGGGCTACGTTCTTTTGGGAAATTACGATGGCTTTAGGGAGTCACTGTGGGTTAGAATTAAGCATCAAACACTGTGACACCCATTTCACATTCTAGAAAAATAGAGCCTGGCAACATGCATAATTACGGAAGCCTCCAGTCTTACGATTTTACTACTGTACTTTTCATTGTACATTCAAGGTACATATTGTACTTTCTTTGTACATTTTCAGCTCTCCAGGTAACACTGAAACTAATTTCACTGTGTGCAGTTTCCCGAGAATATCTTAAATAAAAGTGCCATTCTATAAGCAAAACAGAAAGCATGTCAAAACCAAACAAAAATAAGGATAATTTGAATGGGGCAGGGGTAGGGAAATGAAACCAACTTTTCAGTTTATGGGATATTTAGCTCCACCTGACGGTCAAAAACGAAAAGATTTTACTATCCAGCTTATATTTTCTGTATAAGCAATGTTCCAGTACACAAATTAATAGTGTGCATGAAAGCAATACTGAATTATATTACAATATAATGAGAGTGGGGCCTATAGTAATGAAAAAAATACAGGTAAACTTATGTCATATGACCAACAGTTATTAGACATTTGTTTTTTTTGGAGTTATGTCAATGTTTAACATTGCTCTTTCCAAAGAACAGCATGCCCTGAATATTAGTGCCTTTATGATTTCAATGACAGTCAAGATCCTTAGAGTGCAGAGACCAACAGCAGTGGAGAGAATTACATGAATTTGCATTGATGAGGATCTGGTCATTAAGTTCTGCTTTACTGGCTGAATCTTTGTTCTATATTGTAGTAGTAGGTATTTGTGTAACATATTCTATGTATAACACACTAAGAAATAAATCCTTCAGTCATGCATCTCTAAGATCTATGCACAAGTTAAATAAGATTTTTCAGGGCTTTTTTACTCAGCAAGGGCATAGATCACAAGGCCAAATATACTGCTCGGTTTTCTTTATATAATTATGCACAAATTCTGTATTTCACTTCAGAGCATGTAATGAAGATCATTTTCTTGTACATTTTAAGAATGACAGAGAGAAGGAACATAGATCGGCATGTACTGGATTCTAAACATAAACCATGCATGCTGAGTATTATTGAAAAATCCTGAACTTTAAAATACATTCCCCCAGAGGATCATACAGAAGCTTTGAAATATTTTGTCCTTTTCCAAAAAATAAAGTTGTTTTTACAAATACAGCATCTGAATTGCTATGTGTTGTGTCTTTTTTTTTTTTTTTTTTTTTTTGACATATGGATTATCTTCAATATCGGCAAAACTACACAAAACACTTTTTAGTATAATCATAGCTTTTGAGGCAGGAACTGAGAAGTACCTAGAGCCTGGGGTAGATAAATACAAAGTAATTCACCAAGAAAGGGTAGATTTTAGCTTAATGGCAAATTCGTATGAAGGCCCTGATTACAACTTGCACCATAACATTGACTTGTTTAGTTGCTTGGTTCATAGAGGGGTAACTGTGCTCTACAAGAATTTCTGCAAGTGAAAATGGAAAATCTCTTGGTAATGTGAAGAAAGAGGGATATAAATAACACAATTAATACTGTTCTTACCTTGTAATAAGAGAGTGTAAGGAGAAATTCACAACATGCCATAAGATAACTCCATATTTAGTGCTATTAGAACTAACATGCACAGTCTAGCTGCAGAAAACACCACTTTCTTTTATTGGGAGTTCAAGAAAAAAAAAAAAGCCGACAGGAGATTAACAGGACTAGAAAGACCTTAACGTGCTAATATAAAATAGTTTTTAGCAAGCTGCAAAAGTAAAAAGAATCATGTTTTAAAAAATATTAGCCAGCTCAAATTTAAGAAGAGGTTGCTGTTTCTAAATAACAGTTATGCCAGCTAAGTTACTATAGCTTATTATTAGGTTATCATTAGTACTATTACATATTTATATATACATAGTGGATATTTAAAGATAGGCTGTTCTACACAAATTTGAGCCTTTTCATTTACAGAATTATTCAAACAATAACACATTATTTTGGAAATGTGATTTCTTCACTGTATGACTCACTAAATTATGACTTCAAGCTACAGTACAGAACAGCTTTGGAAATAACTTAGATTACTACACATATATTGTCCAGATAGTATGCTCATAATTTGAAAGACCAAAATGCTCCTAATTATAAGACCATAATTTAAAACATCAAATGAAAAGCTTCTGCTGTAATATAAAATGTTCCAATTCTGAATCTGTAAAAATTATTTCCAAATAGGAATCATTATTTTAATTTAAATATATTCAAAATACCAAAAATGAATGTATGACCCTGCTTTTTGAAAGTACCAAAAAATATCCAGCATTTATATAAAACTTCAGCTTCGTAAACTGTACATAAAAAAGAACACATAACTATTATTGCACCAATCACACCTCCAGTGACTGCGGGAGAGCATATGACATTGGTCCATGCTTCCAGTTAAGCCTAGCTCCTCTAAGCCTGTAGCGGCTGTTGAGACACTGAGCCAGGAAGGGGGTGGTCTCATATGACACAGTCAAGCATTACACAGCTGCAAATTCTTTCAAAGTAAACCCTGTTTCTTAATGCATTAAATCACTGCTGTGTCAGTTGCTTTGTGGTGAAAAAGAAATCCCTAAGTACCTCAAGGCATCAAAAACTAAAGAAAATATCTGTGTTATCACCTGGAACGTTTTTCCTGGGAGGGCTGTTGTTCAGAATAGAGCTGGCAGAAGTAAGTCTCATGCAGATATTGAACTTACTCACTTGAGACATAACAAGTGTCTAGATTATAACATTCAGTCAGAACAGATCTAAGGAAGAAATTTAACATCTTGGCCTTGTAATGGCAGATGAAATACATAATGGGTAATAATGGGTAATTTGCTTTGCTTGAGGAAGATCACTGTCTGAAGGCTTCATTTTTCCCTTTATACTCATAAGATATATGGATGTAGTCACACTAGGAATTCAGATACAAAAGAACAACCCTGATATGTTTATAATGGTGTATTTAAACCTGTAAGATGAAAAGAAAGGAGGAAGAAAGAGGATTACTTCTTCAATAATGAGCAAAACCAGGGCAATTCACAGCTTATTCACAGGAAGGTGTTTTCCTCTTTTGCATATTAAGCCAACTGTTCTGTTTGTAAGACAAAACTAGAAAGACTTGGGCCGCAGGAGTCAGGATGATTACTTTAGCAGGCAAATAAAAATTATTTCTGAACTCTTTCCTGTCAGTGTATTTCAGCTAGTGCCACATGCATTCTTCTTGCCCTTACTCATTTCAGTTGTAAAATAACATTTGCTTTTGGACAATTCAAGGAAAGTCTGCTGTTTGTGTGTGTTTGCATTATCTCAGATTGAAACAGAGTCTTAGCAGAGGTTTTCAGTGTCTCACAGATCAACTCACTAACAACTAAATGCAGGCTAAGACACTATTCTAGAAGGTGTTTTTTTTTTTTTTCCCCCTATTGCAGTCCTAAATTTTCTAGTTAGTCAACAGTACCACACAACTGTAACCATATTTTGAACTTTTGTTGTGTTTTTATATATATATATAATTATTCTGGTATCTTCCAGTATTTTTGAGAAAGTAATGCTTACACAATATATAACTAGCATAAAGTCACTAAGAGTTTTATACAAGCAAGTTTTAAAGCCGAGAGGCTTTGTGCCGTGATCAGCCTACTAAATTTTGTTTTCTGAAAAGATACATATAAACTGATCAAACACGCATCTGAAATGTATCTGCACATTTTACAGCCAAATAGCACTGTCACGTACGTAGGCTCTTAGCCATGCAATACCCAACATAACTGGAGAAGAGGTGAAACATTTTAGTAAAACACTTAGCAGAAAAAAAGCATCATGTAAAAAAGTTGCTTGTAGGGAAAGAGGAAAAAGAAATATGTGAAGCAAAAAGAACACAAACTTTTAAGGTCATGACCATAACACCGCCCATGGTAAATTGCAGAGAACTCTATTTATTTACTTCGGAAAGATGAAAGGCCGAATCCTCGGCCAAAGACAGAAACCTTGGGAAGGGAGATATCTTATCTCATTCCTCACTCATCTGATGCCAGAAATATGTTACAAGGTCACTCCCCCCAGCTTTTTCTTGTAGGAAAGATACAAAAGCTTAGAGAGGCCTCTGGGAAGACTGCAAGTCTTTTGTGGTCATATGAAAACACCATTAGCTGAGAAAACAAAAGGAATGGGCAACATTCATCTATTTAACTGTTTACCAGTGAAGCCCTGAGGAGAATTACTTCTGCACTCTAAGAATCGCTAATAGGATCAAATCCGCTTCTGCACACAATGCAGCCTCTGTATGCAACCAACTCCTCTCACATCTGACCTCCTGCCCTTCTGCCTGTAGAGCACCATAGTAAATGTGAGAGGAATTGTGAAAGGAAAAGGGAAAAAAGGAATATACTGCATACGCACCCATCTGATGTATTTACATAGGTGTTGGAACAAAAGACAGAACTCCACTATTTTCTTTGACTCTTTTTTCCTCGAGCAAAGGATCTCAGGTATGCACTTCCAGGTTGAAAAGGGCAACAGGTGACCTGGCTGCTAAGTCATTCCACCAGAGGCAGGCTTTTATACCTTTTTTTTTTTTTTTTTTTTTTCTGGCAGAATGGTCCAGATGAGGCAACTCTGTCTTCTTTCTTCTGTCCCATACCTCCCAGCAATACATATCGGCCTCCACACTAACTATACCTGCTAAGAGTTTGCAACTAAACAGGGCAAAAAGTGGTTTCCGAAGGACTCTTCAAGCTGACTGACCAGCCTGTGAAAGGCACGTTGCTGCTCTCGATAATGCCTTTCTACTGCTAGCGAAAGCATTTGTGCAACCACAACAGAACTGGTCAACTCCAGACTAAATCTTTTTTCTTTTTTTTTCTTTTTTTGGAGGGGTCAAGGGGAGCCAGTTGCCTAGACATAAACCAACACAAAGGAAGTAATAAGAATACTAGGAACCAGGGATTTAGATGTGAGGGGGCCCACTTTTAAACTGACTTAGAGTGCTTGTGGAAACATAAATAGTATTAATTGGTTTTATATTGCTTTAACACATGTCTCTTTAGCTATTTTAAACATAGTCTTTTTTAAACATAGTCTAAACATAGTATGTAGATGAAAATCCCAGCATGAAAACTGCTTAATAAGAAGCTTTGTACTTGTATGTAACCTTGCAGAGTAGAAAGGTTGAGGCTACATGACTATCAGTGAGACAGATCGACGGGGGTTGTGTCAGGGAAGAGTCAACAAGAGGAGGAGTAGAACAAGAGGACAGAAAAACTGCGGGAAGGCTGCAGCTGAGCAGTAAAGACTTGTTAACTCTCACACAGAAAAAAAAAAAAAGTCCCATTGAGGAGCAAGGGATACAGAGCAGCTCCCAGAGGTCTCAGTTCATGCTAGAACAGCCTCACAAAAGCTCTGGCCCGCAGGCACTTACATGCTCCCGTGCCTCCATTCTGCACTTCCCTAATGCAGGAGCTGCTGCTCCTTTAATTCTTAAATGAAAACAGCAATAAAGTGATATAGTTTGTTTACTTCGCCCTATTTCCTTCCCCTTTGTTCCATTTTCTAGAAGTGTACCTGTTTCCAATAGTATCTCTGTGACTTAACAAAAGAACCTGCTATTAATATTTACAAAGTTCTCCACATCTACATCTTATCTTTTTGTTAAGGATAGATAAAATATTACATAAATTTTCCTTCAGGTTGTGTGCTTTTCCAATCAGTCCTCAATGGACCCATAAAAGTCTAGTTGAGTCAGCTCTACTAGAAAAAAAAAATGTCAAGATTACTCATAGATGCTGAAGCCAAAAGAAATTATTAGCTCATATAACCTTCTTCAGACTGCAGAAGTAAACAACCACTTTCCAGAGAAGCAGTCAGAAGTGAAGTATTTACCATATTTCAGTAGGTTCTACTGGTTATTATTTTACAGTAAGAAACTATGGCTTACGTCCCAGTTGAATTATACTTTAGCTATTATTTCTTGTTACATTTCTTCAAATTAAAAGCCCTATTTGTGAAGGTACTTACTTATTCAAGTCCTTCCTGATCTTTTCATAAATTAAGAAAATTATTTCAGTATCTGTGTACAACTTCTTCTCCGGCAATATGTTTCAATACATTTACTGAATTATAAACCAAATTATAGATCTATTTTTTTCTAACACTGCCTTTTCAGCATACAGAAATATTAGTTCACTCAAAAAAAAAACAGTATTTTCTAAGGATTGATAACTATTTAAGCCACAGGCTATTAGCATCTTCTGTTTATTATGAATTATCTTATGTTATATATATGACAACAATGAAATCAAGTTCACGGCCCTTCTGGTTTCAATTGTTCAATTTAATTGTTCCATTTGTTGTATTATAAGAGTCCAAATCACAGAATCAAACAGAATAAATACAGTTATGTTTCTTAAGTGTCATTACATGTGTCAAAATAAGGATATATTACTAAATTTGGACACACACTATTAACACATAGTATTTAGAGGTCATATGACAGGTTAGATAGATAATCAGCACAGCAAGTCAACATAAACTAACCCATACTTCAGGAAAAAAAAAATCAGGAGTTAACCTGATTTAGTAATTAATCTGAGCAGTTAATTATCAATTATCCATCTGAGCAATCTTACATCACAGAACTCATAAATTAGAGTGTACTTTTAAAATCACAGTCTTTTTTGTATTTCCACTAGTTCAGGCTAAACAGTTCACTTCTGCACAGAGTAAATGCAATATTCGGTTCAGAAGGAAGTGACAGCTATGGAGGGAAGGAGGGAGGGAGGAAGAACCAGCAGGAAAGATAGTACAATGGAGATTCCTAGCAGAAATAGGTAAATAGGTGGTGGAAGAATCTTGTGATTTATTTCCAAAACCACAAGGTACTCTGCTCAATCCCTTTGAGTTGAAACAGTAACCTCTCTTTTTCAAATATTAATTCATGCAAGAAATAGTGCTTATGGGAATAATTGCTAGAAAGCTATGATGAAAAGCTATGATTAAAAGTCTTCTAAGCTGGAGACAGAAAAATTGTAATCCAGTGCTTTTAATGGGAAAAGGAACTTCACGTGTCCAGAGAGAAAGCCTTTAATAAATATATTAAAACCCCCCTGCCCCTTTTTGCAAAGAATATCAAGAAAATTTGATTTTTAAATCAATAATTTCAAAATATATATGAGCTTGGGACAGCATGTTAATAATGTAATAAGAGTGTATATGAAAGACCTTCCCAGTAAGAAAAATTTAGCTAAGGTTTTGACATTGCTAGATAGTGACAGTTGGAGGAAACTTAGATGACAGGATGGAAATTCTGACACTTTCAAACAAAATGTTGGTTTTGCTGATACAGAGTTGTCAATTACAGCAACATTTGTAATTGCAGTGAAGCAGATATACTACAGGTTTAAAGCTGAAACTATGCATGGTCATCATGTCTCTGCATGCCACTGATTAAATGATTAAAGCCAGAATGTACGTGCCATGTACGTTGCAATGCACTGTCTGTCATGCAATCTAAGTGGAATGCTGCAAAATCATAACCAATTGTACAATAAGATGAAACACTGGGATTCAGCACTTTGTCTTACAAAGCCATTCACAAGTAGATCAGGAACTTCCATAGTGACAGTGTTGTGTCAAGCTTGTTTTGAAAAGATGAGCACAACTGCTTGGCACTACAGACAACCATACCTTCCCTAATTGTCATTATCCACCTTCTGGACAAAACCACTATTGTATTTGCTGATTCTAAATGACAGAAACAGGCGGCTGAAAGAGAAGAGGAAGCCTTTCTGTGCAGAGGGCTGCCCAACACAATCCCATGTGAAGTCTCCAATTCTCTAGTGTCAGGCATATGTAATACTACTGGTGTGAAATCAATCCTTGTTTATCCTAGCTGAGGGAAATCTCGTGAAGACTGTATCAATGAACAAGACTCACAAGACACATAGTATCACACTGAAATCTTTCAATAAGACTTCAATAGATAGCACATTAATTCTGGCACTGCCACGCTGCAAAATAATAACAACAAAATAAGGCTCAGCCCTTAACTGAAACGATGCAGCAGCTTTAAAATAAAATCACATGAACAATTTTGATCTCTAATACTTTTCCTGTTGAAGTATTTGAAATATAGTGGAAATAATTGAAAACTATTCTATGATTCTATGATAATTGAAAATTAAGTGCCAAAACTTGTTCAAATTACAGAGGGCATTAACTGTATCATATTTATTCAGCACATAATTACAGCATTCTGCCCCAGCGTTCAAGCGACCCTGCAGATGGGAACACATTTCCAGTGTCTGACGGCAGACCTCAGCATTAAGCCTTAGGATCTTAATGCATGAATGCGAAGTTTGCTTGACCAGGCTGTTGCATAAATAACCTTAGACTTGTCAAGCTCCAAATGCCGACAATGCCTAGGGTGTTAGTAACGTGAGATGCAGGAAGCCTACCGAGACATTCACCGCTTAGCGGCTCAGGTAACGATCTATCCTGCTGTGCGTTGGATGATCACGTTAAACCTTTACAAAAGCCGTTCTCGCTGCGGCGTGTGTTAGCTCCAACAGAGCAGCCTTCCAACCGCTCTTCGGAACGGGCACGTGCAGGGATGGGAAGCCGCAGCCCTGCTGTAGGACCCGGCCCCGCGGCTCGGGCACCTCAGCCCCCGGGGGCAGCGGCTTGCGGCCCTCCTCGGCGGGCGCCTACCTGCGCTGCGCTGCGCTGCCCGCCCGCGCCTCGCTGCGCGGCGGCGGCGCCGCTAGAACGGCCAACGGTCGCGGCGGCCGCGCCCCGTGACGCCGCCAACGGCTCCGCGCGGCCGTTGCGCGCGCGCCCCCTGGCCGCCTCCGCCGCGCTGCGCAGCGCGGAGCTGCCCCGGCCCCGGCCCCGGCCCCAGCCCCTGGCCCTGCCGCCTCCTTTCGGGGCGGGTCCTGGAGCCGCCTGTGGGCGTCTGCGAGGGAGAAAGTAACATGGTGGCTGCTTCCTGCTGAGGCAGGAGCGGCGGCTCCGGCTGCTCCCCAGGCGCGCGGAGACGGTGCCGTGCGGCGGCGGCGCGCCCGGCCGCGGGGCGCTGGCAGAGGTGGCGGCAGGTGAGCGGCCGCGGAGGGGCCTGACAGGCGGGCGGCGGCGCCCGAGCTGCGCCGTGCCGCTCCCCCGGCGCCCGCCCCGCGCCCCGGCGGGGAGAGGCTGGCGCGGAGCGGGGCGCAGGGCGCTCTGGGCCGGCCCGTCCAGAGCCGCCGCGATCCCGCCGCGGGGGGACGAGTCCGCGGCTGCTCCCGTGGCCCGGGGCGCCTGGGAAGGGCTCGCACTTCCCCTGCTTCCTCCCTCCTTCCTTCCTTCTTTCCTTTCTCCCTTCTCTTCCCTTCCCCCGTGGCGCTGCCAGCTGCTGGTCCCAGGGCAGGGGGCGCGGCGGCGTTCTTTTATGTTATTTTTAAATTTTAATATTTATTACCCCCGTTTCTGCGTTCCGTCCCGCCCCCTCCTCCCCCCGTCGCCGCTGTAGTGCCTCCCCGCTCGGGCAGGTGACGGCGCCGCAGGTGAGTCGCTGGGCGCCTCCCGCCTCCGATTCTCCATTTTATTTTATTTTTTTTTCCTCCCTTTTCACGTGCCAGCTCCGCCCCTCGCTGCCTGCGTCAGTGCGCTTAACCTCTGCTGGGAAGGAGGCAAGGCGAAGCCCTCGAGCCCCTTCCACCCCCTGCCGCGGTAACCATTGCTAACAGTCACGCCGGGCTGGGGGGGCTGGCCGTGCCGGCAGAACCTCGTATAACCTTCAGATTACTTCTATATACTTCTATATTACTTCTACCTATATTGCTAGAACTATGACTTCTAATCAGCCTGTGCCATCATCCAGGGGTATCTGATAGAGATAGTCCCCAGTTGAGATAGGCTGGGGACGGCTGCGCAGCCACAGGGCCTGGTGATGCATTAGTGCCTTCTTGGCAGAAATTCTGCATGTGATACAAACCGATCATCGTGCCCTTCATAGTGCACATTGACATCTTCCTGAACGTCCCATACGCTGCTGACGCCGCACTCCCCCTAAAGCATCAAAAAAAAAAAAAAAAAAAAAAGGACACGGTTATATTAAATATAGATAAAATGCCGGCTCTGTAAAGACGTTCTGTAAATATGTTCTTGGTATAATGGTCTCTCCTGCTGCTGCCAGGAGTGGTTAATGAAGTATATTCCAAACATGGACTGTCTTACATGAAATAACTGGTAGTGGACTGATTTCAAATTTAATGCCAGAGGCCATGCTTGCAGATCTCCTGCATGAGGGCTTAGTTTGTAAACAAACAGCATGCTTGATCCTCTGACTTTTTTTTTTTTCTCTCTGAGCTGTGGTTTGTGTGGTTTCTAGGGGATTTTTTTTCCCTGCATCTGCTATATTTTCTTGGCTTACAGAGTATTTTTTACCATGCTAAACTTGAGCCTTCACTTGCATATATTAGTAAAAAGGTAATAATTTGCCTGTAATTGGGTATTTTCTTGTGTCTGTTAAGCATAAGATTTGTGGATATTTTTGAATCACTTTTAGCAGGTAGCATGTTAAAAGTTGAGGGAGTAAATTCTCCATTTTCTAGAGAAGAGAGTTACTTCATATGTGGAATATGCTCTTGAAACATTTCTTGATTGGTTTTGTGGTGCAGAGCCGTGATAATTAATCTCAAGTTACTAACCAAACTAGCATATTTTTTTCAAATACATAGTACAGTGAAATATGATTGTAAGTTTTGTTGTGTCTTTTTTTATGCTGACTGCTCATCCCATGAATATGAAATTCATTTATCTTGAAGAAATATGCAAATATTGGGTAGCCTAAATGACTTCAGATTTTTGTATTAAAAAGATTAGTAGCATGCATGTACACTAATTACTGTTTAGAATATCAAAAACCTGATTTGTTTGGGAAAATAAGATAGAAATTTCTTAAGTATCTATGGAAAAATATACTATTAAATTGACAGTTCTTTAACTTAATGTTGCGCTCTCTCATTAGCAAAATAAAAGTAATGACTTTTTTTTTTGGATCACACTTCACATAATGTTTTGTTTGAGTGTTTGAATCATCATAGACTGTATGTAGGATTGCTTTTGAAAGTAGTTTTTTGATAATTTCTTCTGATTTAAAGTGTTTTGCTCTCCGCTGTTTAAATCAAGCAAAACTAGGATTTTTTTTTGAATTCCCAATTGGAGCAGCAGTGCTATCTATTCTTAAAATAGAGTGCTCAAAAGGGTAGCTTTTTAAACTTAGTTCTTTCTAAGGTCTTTTTTTGAACTTTATCTATTATTATAGTTGGAAGAGAGCCATGATGTGCCTTTTTTCCCTTCTTTTGGACAACTAAGATCTGAGCTTTGACAGACACATCTATGTTTGCTTAAAATAATAAATGAATAAACTGTCAGTAGAATGAGCTGGGGAAGGTACTAATGACAAAGTCATAACAGGAGGAGAAGATAGTATTTTTGACTTTTATGTAAGATGGTAAGTCCCTTATAAAGCTTTTTGATACATTTCAATGACAGCCATAGGAAGAGGGAACTTTTTTTTTCTTTTTTCTTGTGTAAAAACTACTTAGCATGTTTTGTGGTGTTTTTATTCATCTTGTAGTAGTATCTCCTTTTTTTATTTAATTTTCTGAGTGAGCACGCCCTACAAAAAAAGGCTAGTGAACCTTCTAAATCTAGCATCATTAGTATCTTTTTAGAAGTCTGTCTACTGGGATTTTTTTAAAAAACTTCCTTCTTCCTTTTGTCATCCCAAAGAACAGATTATCTTCAGAATACCATTTTCACGAATACCATTCATTTTTGAATAAATGCTGGATAGTATTTAAAATGCTGATGATTTTGGGGTAGGGAAACACTAAAATACTTTACAGGGATCATAATCATTTTGTTTGCTTTCCCCATGACTGGCCAGGTGTTCGTTTGCCAGATTAATACTTGCTTAAATTTGTAAATTGAGAATCCATTTGCTTTCTGAGCTGTATTGTACAGCATGAGTCTTGATTTCCTCTTATAGTGCTTCTTAGAAGCTATAAATTGAAGCTTTGGGCTTCAATTGAGCTTTGATCTACTTTGCAGCTTCTAACTTGCTGCAAAAACCATCCCTCTTGCCAAGTCTAATATTGAACATAGTGTGTTGCCTTCAGTAATGCAGGAATATGATGATATTTCTTTCCTGAAAGATGAAAAACAGAAAAATTTTGTTGACTACATACTCAAAGAGTAGTAGTGACAGTAATTTGTTTCTGTGGGTTTGTTGAGTTAAAAGTTACAACTTTGACCTTTGTGCAAATAGCTTTTAGAAGCTAAATGAGTCGGTTGAGAATGGTTCAAGATTCTGGCAGACTGTGGCTGTTACCTATCCAGTTATGCTTGTGACTAGTGCAATCCAAAGTGCAATAAGGCAGAAAGATGTGTCTTGATTAGCATTTTACTGTATTCTGTTTCTTGCCATTTACAGTTTCCATTAGGATATAAAGGTGGTCTGATGTTTAATGATGTTTTATGTATTGTAGCTTAAGAGTTTTCAGAATAGCAAAGGTTTTAATAATGTTCTTTGTTTATACATGTGACTTCTTGTTTTCACTTTTTTTCTTTAAAAGCAGCAAACCCAAGGTTACTAATTGAGAGAACAATAAAAATATACCTATAATTTATTCTCTAAAGACTTTCTGCACATCATTAATGTCATAGCTTTCATTTTAACTAATACAGCTAGCCAGTCTTGCCCTACTCTGCTTTTATCTTCACATTTTGTCAAACTCTAGTTTCTTTCCATTGCTCCAAAAACTCACTATAGAGACTTGATGCTTTTTATGCATGCACCAAAAGTCTGCTTTTTTTTTCTCTCCTGTCTAAAAGATGTTATAATAGTGTAAATTAGGAATTGACTTGCAAATTAAGCTGTTCAGCTCTGACTGAAAAAATGAATTTACAATTCCAAGCTTCCAAAATAGTAGAAGCTTTCTTCCTCTTCAGATGAAAATATTTTGTGGCGGTGAATATATTGCACTTCTGCTACAAAATTAAACTATTCTTCAAGACATGAGAGTAAGCCTTATGTTCTTGCTATCTCCCAGGACCTAAACATTTCAGGGATGGCTTTTTCCTTTCTAATTAATTAGAACCTTTAATCAGTAATGCTTAAACTGAAGTCAAGCCACGAGTATGTTCTTTAGTGCTCCTCTTCCTCTTTCCAAGTCTTTCATGATGAGGCATTGCGTGACTGATGACTCTTATTTATGTATGTATGTATTTATTTATTTCCCTTGCTAAGCATCCCAATATTGCTATTCCTGCTTTCCTGCTATCACATAGTATGACTCCAACCTTTTTTTTTTTTTTTTTTTTCTTTTTCTTTTTGTCTTACTCCTCAATCTCCCTGTTTTGGGAAAGAAACCAGACACCCTGTAAGATGAGAAATCTAGCATAGGTAGAAATCTTGTGAGTAAGATATCCTCTAACCTCATTTTTACAATGTGTAAAGTATGTCTTTTGGCTTCCTTAATGGCAAATAATAATTGGTAAATCATCAGGTTTTATGCTTTTTGGGGAAATATTTGTTTGCCATAAGTAGTTAAGGAGATCAGTAGCTAGGGATAAAAAGACATTCTATATATGTACAACTTGTTTTTGTTGTGTCTGTTCTGCCTATGTCTTTGTTTGCAATCTTGTTGCACATTTTTTGGGGTCATTATCAGATTGTATGCACCTCTCTGAAGAGATTTTTGTGTGTGTGTGTATACTACCTATTGTGGTGCAGTTCTTTTAGGAATAAGCCAAATGTACGATGTTCTTGATAGTTGAGAAAAGATTTTGCTCGGGAATGGGTTAGATCAAATAGAAAAAATACACAGGGCAACCCATGCATCCTTTAAAAGGCAGTGTAATTTCAAACTGATATTGCCATTCTGTTTCTAACATTTGTTGTGCAGCACTTCTGTGTAAGATAATTTAATATAAAAGCCTTAAGTTCTCTTCTCTTGAGTCACTCACCACACATATAATAAATTGAACTATTGCATTACTAGTCAACTTACAGAGTACAAATCCTGTCATACAGTATATATCTTTTTTTCTGTAGACTTCCTCTTTTTTTTTCAATAATATTTTAGGTTAATGGTGTATTTCAAAAACCTCTGCTTAATAAACTTTCTGGTCAGATTCTTCTAAAAATTAAGCAGTCTTATCTGTAAATCACTTTTCTTCCTGGCTATATTAATGAACAGATGATGCACAATCTGAGAAGAGAAACTTTGTCTTTCAAGTGTCTAATTATCTCTACTTTTTTTTTTCTTTTGTAAAAAAACTTTTGCTTAACAGGCACACTTGTTTGGTTTACAGAATTCTTTTATAGCATTAAGATGTTTATGGCGCAAGTAAAATACCACTCAGACCTGAAATGCAGCTTACAATATCAATGTTTAAGACTGATTAAATCAGTATTAATATTAATAAATAAATATTTAATACAACTGTTAACAACCATGAAGAATATTTTAAATGGAAAGAGGAGTGCAAGAATTAATTATGACAAAAATTGATTTTGCAAATAATGAAAGTGATAACAATATGAGGAGCACAACAATGTTAAAAAGTAAATTCAGCTCACTCTTTGATTTCTTCTTGTACAATAGAAAATTTGGCTTAATGCTCAACTTTGCTTTGGAGTTTTATCACACATAAGTATTAAGTTCACTGGTATGTTGTTTCTCCACATTTTTAGGCAAATGTGTTAGATTTGGTAGTAATATTGGTTGAAATTTTTGACAAGATTAGCTTTTCTACCTTGATCAATGTTTATATTTAACTAAGCTTCTTATTTCTTTTACTGTTTTAAATATGTGTATTTGATCCCAGAAAGTCAAGTTTCCGTTAAATATTTTGTCTTAGAACCACACCAAATTAATGCAGCATGGATTTATTTTTGGGGGACACATGTGGATGAGACTATTATGAGAATAGACAAAAATCCTTCCTATCTGGTAAATGATAAACTAATTGATACAGAAAATCTCAGGCTTGCAATAATTTGACAATTTTTGACTTTATAGCTTGAGGAAGACAGTACTTACAGAGATAAATATTTGGTAGCTATCATCTAATATAATCTTTGTTCCAAGATGTTTCTATTTTCTTCACATTTTTATACAACACACTCTTAGGTTGATACTCCTATGAATTCACATTCCACATACATTCAGAAGACTGGAGTATAACCTTTGGTGGATACTCTGTTCATTGAATGCGCATTCTGGAAGATAAGTGACATAAGTGAGCAAAAGGATTGATTCCCTAGGGCTTTCAAGGAATGTAAGCATAAGTATCTTTAAATATTTTGTAGAATTCTAGAAGAATTACCTCTGTGAGTACAGACTTGAGCAACGTTTTTGTATTTGTTGTGGAGCAAGAGTTTCAGTCATAACACGTAATGTGATTGACAAACTTTGCTATTTCTGACATACACATAATTATTGGCTTCTGTGAAGGCTTTTCCCTTCTCCTATTTTTAATATTAGTATTTCAAGAAGCATATGATTGTATTGCAGATGGCTAACAAAAGTAAATTCGAAGCATTGATTCTGAGATCTGGTAAATCTGTTATTATAGATTCTGGCAGTATAATTTCAATGCTAATACTTAACCAATTTAGTGCTTGGTAGAGAGGACAGCAATCAAGAAGGCTCTTGCTCTTAAATGTGTACAGTTTACTTCAGGTAACTTCGAAATGAAACTTTTTTTTTTCCTCTCCTTTCTCTTTACTCCCTGAAAATCAAAACAAAGTCCAGCCCCTCCTTCTCCAAAGAACACCAAAAAATCATTTTGGAAATTTGGGCTCTCGGAGGGCGTTTAAGCACTGGGCTGTTATCTCTTGACTTTTTCCTTACAGTTTTATTTTTGTTTCAGGCTACTATATTTGGCTTTGCTCCAGTAGTTTCCAATTACAGAAAGAGTTCTCTCGCAAAGAATGTTTCCAGGGCTGCAGATGTTTCGCTCATTACATAATAGTGAACTTGGCTACTTGGCTAACATTTAAAGTTTGCAACTGAGGCAGTAAATGCAGTCTATAAAGTACTACTTTTGCTCTGAGAACTTTTTTTTTTTTTCATACTTTTGGGCTATTTTCTTTCCAATTCTGGAAAATAATTGTCATCTTTTATCATGTGAAGGAACAGTTTGGGTATAACGCTAATGAAGCAAGGTGAAACTGGCTTACTATGTAAATAAATATAGCTGAATTATTTGGTGATCATCATTCTTCCCTTCTCACATCTTTTCCAACACTATTTTCTGTCTTTGGCAATAGAACTTCTTCGTTTCATTGTATCAAACATTCCTTCATTATTTCTAACTCCTTTTTCTTTAGTCTCTGTAATCACTTCCAAATTTATTTTTGGCTTTACCTATCTGTAGCCACTGAACTTTTATGCCATTGAACAGTATGAAATTACTGTACAGTATAAAACACAAACTGTTTGATAGAGAGAGGAGAGACTGGAATAGGTTTTATTTCCCTGGACTGTTTTATCCTTCTGGAATTTGAGGGACATTTTGAACTGTAGAATCTATTAATCTTTTAGTCTAAGAGCCTGCTAAGTCTCTTAAGTGATATTTTCAATCAGCTGTAGTTCATAAATAGCTGTTCCAACCACTACTGCAAAACTTTGCTTTTGAAAGTTTTGTTGATTTGATGCAACCATTTATGCCACTGCATTATTGCCTCATTCTGCAGCTATCGTAACTGGATTTTCTGGCAATCTGAAAAAATGGAAAGACAAATGCATGAGTTAATTATGACAAAAATGGATTTTGCAAATAGTAAAGGTAAAACATTATGAAGAGCTTTAAAACCATAAGAATAATATGACTAAAAACACAGTTCTGCTTTAAGACAGAACCTTGCATTAAATTAATACATTACTTTTTGTGTATTTTAAACTAGTAGTCTAGTTACAAAAGTAGTACAAACATTACATGCAATAGTTGCTTCTGTACTTTGGCCTTGTATTTACATTTGATTTTTGTGAACTACCATATAAAATGCTTAAGTATTCAACCTTATTTTATATATATATATATATATATATATATATATATATATATATATATATGGATATTTTGCTGTCAGCTACAGTGATTTAGCTTCTTTTAAGATATCTTTGAAGGCATTTGCAGATCTCCCCTCCTTTCCCCCCATTTTCAGTCTTAATATTGATACCAGTTTAGTATGCTGGTTTTTTGATCATATATTTCAACTCTATAATATGTATGTTAAATACGGCTTTTAGTTTGGGTCATGGATGTTTCCAAAGTGACTCATGTAAAATGTTCATTGACAGCTGTGGTAAGAACTGCATAAATAAAGGTTCTTCTATACAGCAATAAGAAAGATTGATCTTCCACTCCCAACCTTCACTTCATCAGTGATGTAACTTATTCTCAGCATGAGATACAAAACCAGTATGTTGAATAGAGAGCTAGGACCAAATTTCTCTACCTCCTCTACCACAGCAATGAGCCTTTCTGCATTTCTAGAAAGGTTAAACAAACTTTTCCTCCTCTTTCCCTCTTATGGTTAGTCTATTGCAAATAATGGAGAAGTTATGTGTATAAAGGCATAGCTGCGTTGGTTTTTATGTTCTGTATGGGGACCAGGGTTGGCTGCAGTAAAGCCTGTGTTAGAGACTCTGTAAGTTTTACCTACCTCGGTGTTCAGAAAATACAATAATGCTTGCTTTACTTGATAAACTTGCTGGCTGCAGTTCAAGTGTTGCAGATGACTTCCTGAAACAGTTTTGTATCCATCTAGTGGAAACTTTGAGTTTTGAATTAATTTATGAAATACAGTGTCTTTCCTAGTGATCAGGCCAGTTTATTTTAGGAATAAATAAATATTAAAAAAGAGCGTATGTTATTTTTTCTTTCAATTAGGTTACTGCCAATAGACAGGGTAATTCAATTCTAAAACAAAACATTTATTTGGAATTCCTGAATTTTGTTTATCATTTACATCATGGAAAAATTTTAACTCTATCACCTTATTACAGAACAGATAGGTGTTGAAGTCTTTATTCAGTCAGTAGTAAGATTTTTACTTGCCATGCAGTCTAGTTCAAGAACTATTCTCTGTTATAGGGATAATGTCCCATCTTTTACAAGTGCATCAGTTATTTCTGTATGCACGCTGCCACTTGGTAATTTCCATTGTCGTTGTGGTCATGAGCAGAATTAAAAAAGAAAATGAAAGTCAACTTTGTAGGTTTGTAGATTGCAAAGTCATGGGTTATTCATTAATTACTTGTAGAAAACCTTTAAAATGTCATTTCTGTGACCATGTGCTCATCAGTATTTTCAGTTATTTAGGTAGTTTGGACCTTGAGGACGTTGCAAATGGACTGAAAAAAAAAACTTTGTAGCTTAAATGTTGTTATTTATGACTTAGAATTAAAACTTTGGATTTAGGGTCAGGAAAATGTTAGTTCCAACTCTTCAGGGGGGTTGTGAAGGAAAAGGTTACAAGAAAGACATTATCTTAAAAACAAACCTTGAAGTCATTTTTTTTCTCAGAGAAAGTAGAGTACAATGTATAATAAAACCATAAGACTATTGGTAGCATAAACCTTTTTCAGTTGTGAGGAGATTTTTTTTAAAAACTTATTTTTTTCTTTAACTCTAAAAGGTTGTTGCTCCCTGTTCCTTATGTATGAAATGTGCATGTTTTTACTTTGGAGTGATTGCATATGCACAAGTTACAATGAACAGCTTCTTAGTAATGGCATGCATAAACATGACATCTGTATGTGAATTATCAAATTTGTCTTTTGTACCAAACATTATTTCTCACTTCTGGCTGATTTTTGCAGTTTTGTGCAGCTTAAGTTTCCCTTTGTCAGCTTGCCAAAAGTGTGTATCCATGTTCCATTTACTTCTAGATTGATGCTGGCCTCCCAAATCCAATTTATCACTAAAATATTTTTAGGTTTAGAGCAGGTCAGCATCTGGACTTCTAAACTTCAGTTATTTAATCATCTCTTCAGAAAGATTTTATATATGTGCCATGACTTACTAGGAATTAAAGTGTTGTAGTAAATGTAAATCTCTTAAAAAGTTGTCTCATGTCTCTACCAAGATTAAAGGTCCTGGTAATGGGTTGGGTTTTGTTGTTTGTTTGTTTTTCTTTTTATTTTGTTGTTAATCAACCATCTTGTTTTTGGGTAGGTCTAAACTATGCATTAGAGATTGGTTCAGAAATGACATAGTCATTTTGGATTCAATATGCTAGACCCACACATATGGGAACATGGCAATGTAGTAGTAGAAGTTTGATCTCAAAAATAAAATAGCTGCAGTGCTGCGTTTCTGTTTACAGTCTAAACAGCAGGGCTTAACTGAAGTAAAATATTAGGCTTTCATGGGTGTTTGTCGTTCTTAAATTACTGCTGCACCTGCTCTCTATTTGGTGTGAACTTGGGTTTGGTTGTGGTGGTGTCTGAGATATATTTTAAATACTTTCTGAAATACCTGGAAGACCTTTGAGTCACACGTTGCTCTTGCCAGATCTCCTGGTTCCATTTCCGAGAAACTTTAACAATGTTGTTAGAAATTATTGAGATTGACCTCAGTTAATAGCACCTAGAAGCAATCCAGACATAAGTCATAAAACAAAATTTTCTTTCAAAGAATACTGTCTTAAGTTAACTTAAAGCACTGAAATAAAAGGCTCGTCTTCTGCTCTTTGATGCCATAAATAGCTAAAATTCTTTGCACATGAGCTTCATGTATGTTCTGTCAGCAGCTTTCTGATATTAAACAGTATTTGTAGGACACAAATTTCTAAGAAATTCAAGGCATTTGAATATGAATTCTGAAAATACTCTCTTTTTTAATACTGCTATTATTATTATTATCATCATCAAGAGGAGCAGGCATGTTCTTTCTGTCATTTCAAGCTCAAGAATTTAAGTATTGCTTAGAGTCTTTCTGTGAAGAATTCTCAAGGCAACATTACCTGACTGCAGGTAGCAGGCACAATAGAAAACCAAATGGTGGTATTAATGAATTAAATTCAGAAGAGTTACACGACAGTGAATGCAGGTGCTAACCTGTTATTATAAATACTATTACTCAGAACATTATGGGTTATTGAATTAAACTTCCCCCAAAGAATGATTATTGGAAAAGTCTCCCTTTTCTGTATTTTGTAGGTAGCACAGAGTACAACTTTTATACAGGAACAGAAGCTTTCAGCTGATGATCTCTGTAAATGAAGGCTGAGAACTTTAAATCCTCTGGTAATCATTTTGTGATTGAAAAGCTTATAATTTTGTAATATAGGAAATATGGTTGTGTTACAAGTACTGTAGTCACCTTCGTTTCATAGTAGCTGCTTGTAACTTGTGCTCACATATTTTTTTCCTTCTCTTTGCAAGAAAATTACTCTGTGTGGTGGTTCTAGCTAACTGAAAATACAGGTAATTGCAGTTGAGCTGTATTGGAAGAAAAATCTAACTGATTATTCAGAGAGCAGTCAATTAAATCTGAGGCAATTTCTGTTTGTATTTCGGTGGTCATAATAATGGAAAACTTCTCTAAAAGAAAATTTCACTATAAAAAATATGTCCTTAAGAAAGAGATCTGATCTATATTAAATTGAGCCTTTCTCTTTTTTTGATGGAACATCATGGAAGCATGGTAAAAATTATGTTGCAGTTATGCAAAAGACATGAGAAGTCAAACTTAAATGGGCCATTGGAGAGGAATAGCTAAACACTTTTCTATGTTTTCTGGTGTTTTGTAGTGCATGAAGATGATAAACATTTATTGCTAAATGTATATTCAGTTCTTGACTTAAATGCATTTAAGAAGTGGTTAACTGAACAGTTGAACATCCTATTTTTATTTGTTTATGTGACTATGGTGTAATTTACAGCTGTCTGTTTACAATACTTGTGCATTAAAGAAGAAAACTATGGCTAAATTAACAGTTATTACTTTCAAGTGTCTATTAGGAGGTCCCATTGATAGAACAGAAAAATAAATCCTTGAAGAGCTGAGTAATACTTGCTTGATACCTTACTTCGCTTATCCTTGTGGCAGAACTGTTTGAAGGGACTCAGAACATTTTGAAAAAGACTCCTAATGTTGTGCTGACATATGAGGCTCATGTGCCAAGTTTCTCAGCTGCATTGTCTTGTGACTCTGACTTTTCTCTGCCACATACTACACAGAGTTTCCATAGCTAAAAAAATATAAAATCAGAACAAAAAGGGTATGCTCTTTTGTAACCAATTGCTACAGCTTTTTTGGCCCCCAGTGGTGAAAACTTGGTAGGGGATTCTATTTGTTCTTTCTAAATTTTTGGATTTAATTTTTTAAATTATTTTCTTTTCCCTCTTCTTTTGCATACTCAGGAAAGCTAGACTATCACTTTTAGAAATGTTTTAAGAGGTAACATTGCAGCGTGATGCTGACAACTACAACTGTGACTAAAAAAAGCTGTTTTGAGGCTTTTGATGTTTCTTGCTGTGTTAGTGTTTTATTTTGTACACTAACAATAAATGTGGGAAAGTGATTTTAGTATACTCACTGAGAGTGTATGATACTAAGCTGGCTGAACACGTTGCAAATAGTAAAGACCGGATCAGTTTAAAAATAGGTTTCAGCTTTAAAAGGCAAACTACTTTAGCTATTTTTGGAAGCATGTTCTGTAATTTGGTAGTATGTGTGTTTTATCTAATCCTTTCTAGAACATGGCATATAATATGGGTGTGCGTGTGTGTGTTTGCGGCTTTTTTTTTTTTTTTTTTAGTGTGGAAAGGACTGAAGTGCTTTGGGCCTTGCAGTTTTATGGTTAATGCAATGAAGCCAGTGCTGATGCTGCTGAAAGGGGCACACAGCTACTGCTTTTGTGCTGACACATTGAATCTCTGGAGAACTGCTCTGGATGAACAGTAAACAGGCCTTGCCAGGCTAGCACTTAGCCAGGGTTTTTCCTTGATCCAGTTCATTATATAGCCACACGGACTCTAGTTCTGCATTAAAAAAGTAATGTGGGAATAAGTAGTGGCAAAATGAGGAGGGACCATCTCCTTTAATGAAAGCAAAGATTTATATGAGATTAAATCAAATTCATAACCCTTAGTTATCCTTAAAGGGCTTATCACTAATGACATGTTTTTCACCACAGTATTTAAACAGAATCAACTGCAGGAAGTGCTGTAGTCAAAAGTCTTTCAGAAGTTTCACAAGGAATTACGGTTTTCAGGTCACTTTTTTATTCTTCCAAGAAGACTAGGTACCAAACACCTGACAAAAGCCAACAAACATTGTTGTATCTGTGAATAGAAGACCTGTATATTTTATGACAGAAAACTCAGTCATGTAAAACTCAGTACTTTCTTGGGGAAGCCAGACATTTCCCAGGTTCTCTGTTTTCAGATTAACCTATAAAGCTGTTAGCCTAAAGGGTTTAGAGAATGCTGAAGTGATGTTGTGCAAATCACCACAGAAAAATATTGCTGAAGACTCTTGAAAGATGTAGGCTTTCTTCTTTCAAGATTAAAAGGGTTTGAGAAGTTATGTTCAGTGTTAATAACTCGAAAGTTGACGTGTTTGGACTAAAGGGTTTTACAGATTTGTGTGAATATAAGCATTTTGTGTCTTCCTTCTCCTTGCCTTCTCACTAGAAGAAACTGCAGCATGGTTTTACAATGCTGTAGTTGCATAATCTTACATCAAAATTTATTCTAAGTCTGCTGGGTATGAATAACTGATGATAATTTTTCTTCAGCTGATTACTCAACGTTCTGATAGCAAGTTAGAAGTCTTGTGAAGTGCAGAGAGGTAAAATACCTTTTCAATATGACTTCAGTGAAAGCAGATAAGTGATAGAAGAGAAGATAGGTTGCAAAAAATAGTATTATACCTTCTTCCCCAAACCACTAATGTTTCTAAAGTTATCAGATTAGAGTATAATAAATACATGAAACTTCTCAATTTTAATTCACATGGTGTTGGGCTATACTCCTTTGTAGCTAAGATGTCTACAGCTGCAGCAGGGTTATGTTCAGAGGCAGAAACAAGACTTTTTTATTTTTGCTTAGATTTGTAATGCATCCAAAAGTTCTCAGGGCGGAAGCATGGGACCCAAAAGTAGGTAAATCCTACTTCCATGTAAGTGTAGAATATTGCTGTGGTTGTTTGATAACCTCTTTTCAAGTATCTCTCAAGAATCTTCAAGTCTCTCAAGAATCTTCAAGTCTCTCAGCTTTTGCAGGGATAGGAATTTCTTGAATTCCTATAGCTAGCGTTGCAGCTGTGATACTCAGGCAGAGTATTGACGGCTAATTTTGCTCTTAATATAAAATCTATTTCTCTACTTTAAAATCAGATTAGTGAACATTACTGAACAGGCTATTGGGAGAACAACTTTTTCCAGATTTGGAATGTGCAGCTGAGCAGTGATGTGTATTGCCTGATCAGCTGATGAGATGTGCTTTTCAGTGTGTTATTTTTGTAAACAGTTTCCAGATCTTACATTTGTCATTTACATGTCTCAAAATAAAAAGTCTAAAGCAAAATTGGTAAAATGTGCTGCAGGTAAACTGGCAAACATGTATTGTTAATTTTCTCCCTTCTATAGAAGTGTGATTCTGTAATCAGATTACTCAGAGCAATGGTAGTAAAACGTGGTTTTTGGTAAGACTTACTTGCATTAACTTATTTACTGTGAAGAATCTGGATAGTCTAATATCTTATGCAGAGATACCTTCTGTATCACTGGTGTGATAAGAGCTTTTTATTTTTTATCTCACTTAAAGATGGGTTGAAAACATTCTTGTTGTAAAATGTACTTGTGGTAGTAGAAGGGCAGTCAAATTCGTATGATGCAATATTATGAGCAGTAGAAATGAAAAGATTTGTTGTGGAATTGCCCTTGAATTTTCGTGAAATCTCTGCAAGTCTGTATTTTTATTTGTTTCTTTAAAGGCATTGAGTTGTACTAGTTGTTGAGTTGTTGAGTTTGACATGAAAGCAGAGTATTTGATTTCTCTTTGTTTTCCCCAGGAATTACTGACGTAACCATGATAGAAGATAAAGGTCCCCGAGTGGCTGACTATTTCGTAGTAGCAGGGCTCACTGATACAGATACCACATCTCTCCAGGACCAAGAAATAAGCCACAATGAAACAAAGCGGACAAAGCCAATTACAGACATTGCTGTGATAATTAAATCAGCTGGTGAGACGGTTCCAGAAGGATACACTTGTGTTGAAGCCACCCCTACAGCCCTTCAAGCAAACTTAAACTATGGGAGTCTTAAGAGTCCGGAGCTTTTTCTTTGTTACAAGAGAGGCTGGGACAAACCACCTCTTATTGATATCGGGTAAGATTTTTGTAACTATTCAGTTCATCCTTCAATAATAAGCTACTACTTTTCATAGACGATAGTGAAAAACAAGTATCAGGATACTTTAAAAAAGTATTTTCTTTGGAGCTGTATTGTCTATTGTGTTTAATATTCTCTTTCTGAAACAACTCAGGCAGAAAAAGTGGCAGTCTGCTATTAAAGCTTTCTTCTTAAAAAGAATGATAATGTTTAAAGTGATATAAGATATATATATATATATATATATTTATATAGTGGAGCAAATCAAATATGAGAAGTGTAGTTTTATGAAAGGCAAGAAGGAAAAGCACAGAATTAATGTATACAAATCGTGTAGTAGAAACCTGAAAATTAGGGGACAATAATGGTTACTTCATGGAAGTTATTTTAATGCTTAATATGAAAGGTACCACTTAATAATGGTAGGATATTGAATCAAAGTGCCTAAAGTTTATCCACTTACCTAGAATCCTGTAGTCTGTCTTACTGTCAGATCAGAGTATTTGCGAAGTTGCTTACAAATTCTGTCATGACTGGCTATAAATCCTGGATTGTGTAGGCTCTTGGCAACTCTAATGGTACTAGTATTTCATAAATCACAGCTTTTTGATGTCTGAAGCTTAGATTTCTACATGGTTCTTATTATGGTATTTAAATACTTAAATATATTTCATTCTGTTTCCTCACTGACGTCTATGGCACTTGTAAATGTTTTTGAAATAGTTGACATTTGATCTCTTGACTAGCCACTGATGGTTGGGCTATATTCTTTTAACCAGTAAGTCAAAACTATTTCATCATTCTTCAGAAACATTTGTAGATTCTTTTTGCTAAAGTCTAAAATAGACCATGCATAAGTCAGGGAACTATTTTATTTGTGTGAATACAGAACTGATTTTAGAGTAGGAAAAAAAAAAAGTGCTTAAATGGAAGAAAAAAAATGATTATTTTAGGTCTAAGATACTTTTTTTTTTTAAAAAAACAGATTGGTGTTTCAGAATTAATGCTTCCTTTGGGAAGTATTTGAGGCTGCTGCTTTTTTAATTCCTAAAGGTTGAAGAGATGAATTTTAAGTCTTAAGATTTCAATAAAAGGGAAGCGTTTTCTGTCTGAAATTTGTTGATTCATAACTCTGAAATCCAGACTAGCACCAAAGCTTATCTGAAAGTAATTAGACTTTTCCCCTGTTCATGCTGATTCATGCCAATGCTCCTATATTGAGTGCAACATGAGCAAAGTAAATTTTGGTGACTTCTGTGACTCTGTAAATAATGTTTTGGTGGAAGACAATGTAACTTAGGTGCTCAAAGTCAAATTAAAATTGTTGAAACTTTGTTATAAATATTTACTGTAGTTTCCATAGCTACTGTATTGAAAAATGGGAGCTTTTAGGGTAGTAAACTGCAGGGGAAAAAATTCAAAACTGTGTGGATGCGCATTATGAGTACTTGAAGTTCAGTGCTTGGTAAATGCAGATTGACAACCTGGACAGAGAAGTTGTGAACGAATTTTATGGCTTTTAAGATACTGCGTTTAGTGCAAGGACCAATATTGAAAGATCCCTCAAGATGCTGAGATGGTGAATGTTGTACTCTGTACTGCTGGATTATTGAGGTAATTACCATTACCTATGGTAATCCTTGCAGTACTATTGTACTGGATTGTCTAAATTGCCGCACACATCGCTGCTGTTCTCATTTGGGAAAGGACATGGCAGAATTCATTGTGAGGGATTTAGAAAAAGACAATGGAGCTTTAGGTGAGAGGAACTGCTGCAGTGGTGATAAATTGAGATGCATGGTTTTCCTTCCTTAATAATTAAGTAATAAAATGGGACTGGAGACATAAATATATTTATATCTAGACTGTGGGAAGTTAATTTCATTTTTAAGTAAAAGCATGTCAAGCGTAATGCCAGAATGGTAATTGTGCATATACTATGTAAATAACCTTTACTTTATTAATGCTAACTAAAAAATATAGTGTAACTGGGGAAAAATAGTAGTGAAATGTTAGCAATTAAATTAATTATATAAGATCTGTGCACCTACGTTCAAGTTGTATAATAAACCATGGTATAGCACATAGCTTTATTGTCTAAATTATTTTCTAATATTCTCCAGTAATGTCCTTTGTTTTTTAAAATAGTTTTCTTCTGTGTGTGATTGACATTGCAAGATTCCTGTAATGGGATCTGAACTTGTATGCAGTTCAGTATGCAGTTACTTATGTGACAAATTTCACTTCAAGTTTTAGCAGGAGGAAAATAAAGGAGGATGGGGATGGAATGAATCCTAAAAGTATGTGCTGAATTCTCTTGGTTTGTGGAAAGGACTTTGCCAGCACATATTTATATGCATGTCCTTCACAATTTTAGGAATTTAAGTGCTTGGATTATTTTCATAGAGAGCAGTAGATCCTGCTGTGCAACAAAATAGGAAAATAGTAGACTAACAAAAGTTTTCATGACAAATTCACTTTTAAAAAATATTGGTGAAAAGTATCATATTTGGCAAGTACCGTGCGTTTTATATTTACTTTTCACAGAAGAATTTCCTTCATGTGTTACAATTAACAAATTATAGCAGGCTTTTTTCTGTGAGAAATGATGCATGTGAACATGTTCCCCCTGCTGTTCCTGCTGTTTTGAAACTACATACAAAAGATTGTGAAAGCAAATTTTTGTGAATTTCTGTACATTCAAATGGAAGTGGAGTTGAGGCAAAAGATGTAGTATGCCAAGTATCTAATTTGAAAGCCTTTTTTTTTTTTTTTTTTTTTTTAAAGCAACCTTATGAGAAAGAATATTTTATCCTGATGGTAAAAAGTCGGTTGCTAAGTCAGCTCAAATGCCGGGTGGACATAGTAAATAAAGAAATACAGGAGTGTATACTTTGAAATGGTCTTATCCATAATCTTGTGATTATTGGTAAATGTGCTTGTGTGTGTATTTATATACAAGCATATATATCCTTCCAGGGCTATTTCATGGTAAAATGATTAAACAAATATTTATTAAACAGAGAGGGCTCTGGGGGAAGTGGAGGTCCTTTACTGATTATTTTCTACTGTTAGCTTCCTCATATTCTCTGTTTCTATATCCTCCACTCTTTCCTTCCCTATATGTTCTTAAGCTCATGTGTCTCTAAACTGCTAGTGTGACTTCCTACTGCACGCCCTCACTTGCATACACCTGGGCCACGTACAAGCTTCTGGATATTGCATTTGCTGTGGCATGCAATCTGCAAATTTCTAAAGGCTGTATCACCTGTATTTGTACTCGTACTGGTAGTGAGCGTTTGCTTTTTTAGCTGGAAGAATAAAGATTGATCCTCAGATGAGTACTCTCTAAGCTTCTTCACTTGCATGTAGCTATGAGATTAAGTATCTTAATTTTACAAGTCTGTAAATAAATACTATACATTGTACTACATCTTTTACAGATATTTTGCCAACATTCCAGAAATAGGGAGGAGGTGAGATTTGAGTTTTGTTTTGGTTTAGATGCAATATGACTCTGAAAAAAAATTCTCAGCTTCCATGTCTGTTTTTTTTTTTTTTTTCCACTTCAGTTATAAATATAGGGTAGTGATTTGTAACACTTAGTGTAGAAAAAAACTGAGTTTAGGCTGAGGATTTCCTTAAATTCATAGGAAAGAATGTGAGTCTTCTTGTGTCAAGCAGAATTCTTTTATTACTGAGCAGTGCAAATTTTACTTAACTTTCCTTGAACAAATAAGGAAATACTGATTTTCTTCAGTAGGATAGAATTTTTGGTTAGGGATTCTGTGCCAGGGGTGCATCTCATTCTGCAGCCTGTTTTCTGAAACTGCCTGTGGGAGTACTGAATTCAATATGAAGAGAAGCTGGAAGATACTCTGAATAGCCTGCATCTTCTGTGGTGCCCTGAAATTCACTGTGGCAATGGCAGTAGCATTTGAAATGGCTGAGGATAATATGAGAAAAATAGTCAATTGAATGTCTACATGAATAATAATGGTGGCATACCTGAATCCTCTCCCTTTGTTTAAGCCCATGTTTCTGCTCTCCCCTGTTGCTTAGTGTTGTATATTTGTTTTCTAATATTTGCATACTTCCTTCTCTTCCTTAGAGGGTGGAAGAGTTGTTGTAAAGAGCTATTTTGTGTAGGATTATATGAGGCAGAAATCCATCTGGGAATAGGGGAGGAATAAAAGTGGAGAGCAGACCCAAGTTATGCAAAGTTGCAACAGTCTGTTTTGAAATGGTTTCCAGAAGATCAGTCAAAAATATTAGTGTAAAGAAAACTCTGTATTTGCAAGAAGGCAGCATTTATCTTCTAAATACTGTTATCTGGTTTATGGAGGCATACCTTTAAATCCAGTAAAACTGGTCATGGGTGGAATTTACACACACAATATGAAACACCCTTTTGAAGAGATACTAGACGTATGTCTTGTATCTGGAAGAAACTGTAGATTTACAGTTTTATTGGGATGAAACTCCATTGAAGTCACTAACATATGTAGTAAATGAGATGTATTTAGGATTAGGGCCAAGACATAAACTTAGTAGTAGGAAACAAGTCTTATCCTGACCTGCTTGTTACTAATGAATATGAAGGCAGATATTGAGAAGTTGAAACAAGTACGAGCAAACTGCTTTCAGAATTTTGCATATACAGGATGTCAAGTAAAATATTCAGTATATGACTTCTTAATGTTTTGACCTGGATCAGTAAAATTCTGTTTTGAATGATCTGTTCTTGTTTTTCTTTCTTTTTCTTTTTGGTTTGTTTCTTTGTTTGTTTTCTGAATATCATTGTTAGGCATGAAATTGCAGATTGGTTTGTGCTTTTAATGAACCTCATGCTATTTTATGTGTGGGGATGGCAGGTTTGAAGGAGATCTTTTTTGCTTTTGAAGGGATTTTATTATTGCAGGCTTGAAAACTTGTCAATGCCTTCTGTCTCAGAAGTATTTATACAGCTAAATTTCTTGAATCTCCAAGTATCTCTCTGGGAATACTTACAAATACTTAAATTATGCTGCTGGCATTAACTAATAAATAGCTAATTATAAATACTCAAAAGCTGCCTGCTGAAAAATATTTCAGAAATAAATTTAATTTCTCTCTCAAAAAAATTAAAATGTGTATCATTGTAATAACATTGGAATTTAACAGATCAGTTTCCTGTGGAAGCTTTCTTTTCAGTTCATTCCGATTAATATAAGGCAGTGATGTGAGGAGCTTATGTAAGATCAGGTATTTATGCTGATGTCTTGATGAAGTGGCCTGACAGTTGCTTCCAGAGTTTTTTTTTTTTTTTTTTTTTTTAACTCCATGAAATAGATAACAAAACAAAGACAGAATGAATGTAAGATATTTTTTTTTTCTCCACAAGATATTTGACTTAGAACTTTCTGTAACAATATCTGTATTTTGCTCTTTTGAACAGTGTTACCGCCCTCTCGTTTAAATTTATCAACAGTGTGATGATAAGATATCATCTATAAGCAACTCAAATAATTACTGAAGGTTAGAAGGTTTTCCAAGAAGTAGCTGAATTAATGTACATGATGTCTGATAACTGCTTTCAGTTGGAAAATTCATGCAATTGCTTTGCTTTAATAAACTATTCCATGGTTTTATTTGAAAAGTGTTCCAAATACTATCACAAGTGATTCCTGGAGTCAGGATGAACAGTAATTTGTATATTTTGGTTTAAAGATGGCTGGTAGTCTTTTCATGAATTTTCATGGTATGTTGTTCTGAAATTACTTGGTCTGGAAAATGTTTTATTTTATATACTTGAATTTTTCAAATACATACCTACATAAATGACATATTAGTCCCAAATAGTTTGGAAAAATTAACTATATTTTTGTCTGCTTTTTTTTAAAAAAAAAAAAAAAAAAAAAAAAAACAGGGTTGGGAAACAGGTTGGAAGCTGCAGGGCACAATTCTTGAATAAATAAATAAATAAATAAATGCATTAATGCATTACCTTTATTCTAAATCTTCTTGTGCACTGTAAAGCTGTAAACTAATCTGAAAGTGGCAAGTATTATGTACATACTCTGAAGAATCAAGTAAATGGAATCATTACTTCTTTGGCTGTGGAAAGAAAGGTAGAGTCTTGCCCTATATGTGTGTATTTTAAGTCACACATGCTTTAAAATTAAAATTTGACCTCCATACTTGTTGTCATGATTCCATGGTTCTCTCCCAGTGCTTATATGTGTGGGAAGCTTTGGTGTGAGGATGTAACTCACTCAAGTGCTGTGGAGAATCTTACATATTTTTTCCTTTGTTTCGTTGTTTTTTTAATGCTCATTTGTTTTAATTGCTTTTGTAAGAATACAATGATCTAAGCAGCAATTTAGTAAAATGAAACATGAGACTTAGATGATTAAGAAAGCGGAAAATAGTGTAAATATATTTGCCATACAGGACTGTAAGAGGTGCTCTGCTTTCAAAGAATACAGAACAAGTAGTTACTGTTTCTACCCTTTCTGTGGAATATATATATTTTTTCTTTTTTTTCTTATGAACTGATATATAAACTAAGAGTATAAATCTTCATTGATTTGTTTCTCAAAAAATTTATCTACGGAATCTTCTGTTGTTCTCTTACCCCAAATATTATTTTTAAAAATAAGCTTAAAATGGTATTAATGATATTCTAGTGACAGAAATATTGGTAAGATGTGTCCAGTCCAGTTATAATGTGAGAAAGCTTTAAAGTTTATTTTAAATTTATAGTACAACATTTCTTCTGATCTGATAGTTGTGTATCTTTTTTGTGGTTTCATTTTCTTTTTTTTATGGTTATAATTCTTTCTTTTTTTTTCCCGCTGGTGTTTCTTTAGCAGGCATAAATATGTTAAAAGTCCTTTACTTCGTGGACATCCACAAGGACAAAATGTAAAACTCACCTTACAGTGGCGTAGTGACTTCATGCAAAGCCATTGGCTACTAGATAAGCTATTTCTGTGAATTTGCACGAGTAACGTTATATATTTGAATGTGCATAATATGTTGATGTTCTCTCTCTCTCTCTCTCTCTTCCTTTTTTTTTCCTCCCTCTCTGCTCTCTGCAGAGTTTTATATGAAGGGAAGGATCGTGTAATTTCAGGATGCGAAGTGATTCAAGCTACTCCTTATGGTCGTTGTGCCAATGTTAACAATAGTTCAGCTTCTTCTCAACGGATCTTTATCACTTACCGAAGGGCTCCTTCAGTACGGCCTCAGAATTCATTGGCAGTGACTGATATCTGTGTTATTGTTACCAGCAAAGGAGAAACCCCTCCTCATACCTTCTGCAAAGTTGATAAGAATTTAAATTGTGGCATGGTGAGAATTTAAGTTCGTCTTTTTGGGGGAAGGAGAAGGAAGGGGAAGAACCCAAAGCTCTGTGAACTTGCCAGCTCTGTGCTATACTGCTGTATCATAACTATTGCATTCCATATACTGTGCGAGGAACTTCTGTAGTTCTGATTTTTTTCTTTGGTGCTGTGAAGGATTTATTCAAACTGGCTCAAACTAAACTCTTTTTTTTTTTTCCTGCCTCCATTTTTCGCTTGTTAAAATGCTGAAGCTGTGCTTCAGTGTGAAGCACAAACACTTACTTATTTCTTTATTTTTTTTCTCCCCACTGTTTTTTAATGTGTTTTGTTTTTAGTATTCTGAGGCTGAAACATAAAATTGCTCAAATGGTAGAATGTAGACAGCCAGAACACTCTAAATCATTTCATAGAAATAGCATAAAAGCTTCCAGTGAAAATGTTTAGAATTTCACTCCCATTGATGAGATTCCCATTAGAATCTGTAATGAGTTTATTCTTTAGCATTTTGTATTTAAGTGTCTTTCTCGTTTGGTATAAGCATTCAAATGCCTATACCTGATTTCTCTGCTGCCTGTTGTAGTCCTTCTTTGCTCTAAGGTGGTATTTTTTTCTTACAGTGGGGTTCCAGTGTGTACCTTTGCTATAAGAAGTCTGTGCCAGCTTCTAACTCTCTAGCATATAAAGCTGGTAAGTAATTTTAGAAGCAGACTGTGTAAACATCCTAAAAGAAGTATTTAAATGGCTTGTTGAAATAATTAAAAGAGCTTAAATGCTGTAAAATCAAAATTCTGTTCATGTTAACTGAAATCAACAAAGTCTTCTTTGATTCCCTGGCTTTTCTTGGACAAAAAGTGGGAAAGGAATGACATTGCTTTGTATTAATTCATATCATGACAGATTTGGTAGCTTTGAAGCGTTAGCAGAAAGAGTAGCAAGCATCTGAGATATAACAAGAGACTTCACATGTCATTTCTGGTTATGATGGAGAAGAAGGAAGAGATGAAAATTTTAGACAATGTTATTTCTATTTACTTTTATACCTCATAACCAATACCATGTCTTGCATTTAATTTGAAAGCTAAACATTTTTTCTTTTCTGTTCCATGTCTCTTTCCTGTTGCTTTAGTAAAGTGAAGACCATTCCAAACAGTGAATGGCAGGAAAATCTTTTCTTGTAAATCTCAGTTTTATTACTTAGTTTAATGTATTGCCAGTGATATTTTTTTCCTGAAAAAGTCCAAGCAAAAAGTCTTTTAATAGATGTTTCTACTACATGTTAAACCTAAACCTTCAAATTCCTTTGAAAGGAATAAACTACAACCATAAGTCGAAAGCATAGAAAACAAAATTAATGTTTGCTCATAAAAGAGGAGCAGTAATAGTAACCTGAGGCTTGTGTGCATACATTCTAGCAGGTGGCGTTACACTAACAGTTCATTAGGTATTTAAGTTGCTAATACAGAATGTTTAAACTGATTAGCAGAAAATGTGGTCAGCATCAGCTAGTTCGTCAGGTCTTGCTACTGTTGCTATAGTGGGCATATTATCACCTTCTTTGCAGAATTTCTTTGTAATATAATCACCTTCAGTGGCACATTTTGGTAGCAGAGGTTATTTCCAGTAGGGTTAACGTCAAAATCTTTGCTGGTTAGTTTTTGCAATTCATTGATTTTTGAGTGATTGCCATAAGGGAGGTTCTAAGCTTAAAATTTCCATGAGAGATTTATCTTCTGTATATGTATATTCTTCATCTGTTATGTCCAGCTAAGGCATAGATTTTGGTATGCAGTGTGAAAAATATATTTATTATGTTATTTATGATTGTCAGCTCAAATGCACATTTTCTTCTCCTGTTTCCAAGGTTTAATTTTCAGATATCCTCAGGAGAACTATGAGTCCTTTCCGCTGTCAGATTCTGTACCTCTTTTCTGCCTGCCTATGGGAGCTACTATTGAATGCTGGGATCCACAAACCAAATATCCACTACCAGTGTTCTCAACATTTGTACTGACCTGTTCCTCTGCAGAAAAGGTATGGCTGCACACTGTAACATTGTATTTTAATTTAAATGGCTGATACAGAGTAAAACAGACTTTTTCTTTTGTTTCACACTTGAAAAAAAACATAAAAGAAATTGCTATATGCTTCCCTGGGAAAAGTATACATTTAAAGCTTTCTTGCAAGACAAATATAAGCCCAAACAAGAAATAACTAGGAGAGTTGGTTAGTCCCACAGAAGCAGAACTATGTGCTTAGACAAATCAAAGTCACAGGGCCTGAATTTGCCTGTTCTTTCAAGCAAGAAGTTGCTACCAACAGAAAGAAGTTTACTTGTTAAGGGGATGTTTGATTACCATGAGTATTAATAATGTATTTCCCATGATTTTTGCAAAAGAACCTCTGTGTAGGTCTATGTAAATGGGCTATATAGGTGTGAATAGAGAAATAATCACCAAGAAAGACAAAAAGAGGGAAAGTTTGTGCTGAATGCTAGCATCTGAATGAAGGGCACCCCAAGATCTTATGAGCGCTATGAGACTAAAAAATCAGGTGTGTTTGCATGATCTGTTAAACTCGGTTCACCAAGAGTTTGCCTAATCTATACCAGTCCACCAGCATACATGGGTACCAACAGTGTGTTGCAGGATTTGACCCACATCCAATAAATTGGTGACAGCCATAGGCAAAAGGGAGTAAGAAAATGTAGTGTGTGATTAGTTATTTGTTACTAATAATAACAGCTTGACTCAATTAACGATGACAGCCTAAATTATGAAAGAAATCTTAATAAATATTGGTTGTGATTTGTGTCTTGCTCTGTCTGGATCCTCGTTTAGGGAAATTTACATACTTGCCTATTTCTAAACAAGAAGCAAAAATATTTTGCCATGATATTAATAGTGATATAACAAGGATGAATACAGTACCTGCCAGACTCTTCTTTCCTGAAAGCTCATATACTGTGGTGAACATCTCCCTGTCTTCTGCCTTCTGATGAGCTTGCCAAAGGTTGCCTAAATAGTTCAGTAAATATGGAAAGCTTGATAAATAAGGGGAGAATGTTAGAAAAGATCGAGACCTATGTAATTTTATGAAATAAGTAAACTCAAATCTAAAATAAGTGTTCTTGGTTAGTGTGGCAGTAGAGGAGTATTATTGAACATAAACATTTTCTGACATGATTTGACATAATGTAGTGTAATACAGTTAATGTAATACAGTTAATGTTATGAGAGGACTATATACATGTGGTTTGGTTCTGTTCCCTTTGTTTTACTGCGTACTAACATTTTGTTGAGGAAAGCAGTATGGAAAAAAAGAGGAAGACACAAGAGTCCAAAAAAGTTTACATTTTTATAAGAGTACTTTGTGCATGTTACATTAATAGAAAGTGGCTTTGAGAACTGCCAGCAAAAAACATTATAGTATGTATGCAAACACCAATGGCTTATGTCTCCTTCAAAAGTGCTAACACAGACTTCTTTTTAGTAGTAGATCTACTTAGCTGTTTTTCTTTATCTTTTAGGTTTATGGAGCTGCTATTCAGTTTTATGAGCCTTATCCTCGGGAACTGCTAACAAAAAATCAACAGTTGCAGCTGGGTCTCCTGACAGCTGTAGAAAGGAAAGTGATTACTTCCAAGTCTATCAATTCTAACAAATGCATCTGCCTTCTTTCACACTGGCCCTTCTTTGAAGCATTTCGAAAGTTTCTTATGTTCATCTACAAACTCTCTGTCTCTGGACCTCATCCTCTTCCCATTGAGAAGTACGTAAACCATTTTTCTAATTTATATGTGCAGACACTTGTATCAGTTTAAAGTGAGGTGATTTAGGCACATGGTACTTACTTAGCTGATCCTTGATGCATTCTTTTGTTCTCAAGTTATACCTTTTATATTGTACTGGTAGAAGTAATTTTTGCTACCATTTAATTGCATTGTCTCTACAGTGCCAGAAAGATGAAATTGATTTTACCAGGACCTCTCTGTTAGTTTATCAAGGCTGCTTACCATTTCCTTTATCCAGGTCAGACAGAGTATGGCTGAGCTAAAAATTCCATGCTAATGTTTGCAGTGCTGTATTTTAAATTATTGAATATAAGTTCAGGAACATTTTGATATAACAGTGGATATCTAGGACTACTTCTAACCACGGAAACTAATGCAAATAAGTCGTTAATATACATAACTTCATAGAGGATATTTCCATTTTATGGTGTCCTATAAGATAACTTAAGTATTATACAGTATTCAGAATAGTATTAGACTTCTGTAAGTTAAGTACATAGTTTTCTTTAGCTAAGTTTCATTGAAAACTCAGTAGCATGGAGTTTAACTACTTGGAATTTTAAATGGCCTGCCTAAATCCTAATGCATTCTTATCTAAATCTGACATATCTAAAGCTGACAGTATTACATGTCACGTTGAAGATGGATGAGAGGGACTATTTTGCTTTCAATTTCTATAAAAAGACTCCTAAACTTATAAAAATAGCAAATGAATGTTAGCAATGTTTCTAGAACACGACATCATAGGAACTGCAAAATATGATTCATGTCAGACCCTTATGCTGCTTTTCTAAAAGTTTTTCTTCATTTCAGGCACATATCCCACTTTATGCACAATATACCTTTCCCTTCACCACAAAGGCCAAGAATTCTTGTGCAGGTAAGCAAAACATCTTTTATGTCTATTCATGATAGTGGAGGATTCTCTTTTATTTTGAAAGCCCAGATTCTTCCTATAGGCTTTATTCAGCTTTAAAATCCTCTGCTGCCCTGCTAGGAGGGAAGACAGAGAAGACAGATGAATACTTGAGGAGGAGGGAAAAAATATCTATAGAAAAGACTTCAGATGTTACAACTGGCAGAATAATGCAACATGTACTTTTGAAATCTCTATCATATATTACTCTTCCATTCTGAAGACAGCATCTGTATGACTCTGTGTTTGGGGTTTTTTGTTTGTTTGTTTTGTTTGTTTGTTTTTGCCTTTCAATCACTTTTTTACTTAGTCCTACAGGTCCAATGTTGCAGTCTTCTGCGTATTCTCTCCAGTGATTCGCTCTTTAATCACCTAGCTGCAGTTACATGCCCAAGACTGAGTCACACAGTTTCCTGTAACTTCTTGGAATCATTTCAATGACTAAGAAAAACTTTGTTGATCTAGTGAACAGAAGTGCCAAAGACTGTGATTCATGTCTCTTGCATAACATTGTGATCAGTGCCTCAGTCTGCCAGGCATTTTATTAGGTTATTTGAATACACTTGCAGATTGGAGTATTACACCGTATTTAAATTGGAATCACTATTTTATATTTTTCAGCTTTCTGCTCATGATGCATTAATATTGTCTCAGCCAGTTTCTACACCTTTGCCATTAAGGTAACATTACTCGTTTTAAGTGTATACCGTTTGAAAAATTGAGGCCAGTGGCAATAAGTCATTATTAGCTCTTGTAAACAGAAAACTCAGTATGTGTTTATAGTATAGTATGGTGTGGCTCTTTTTGGTACAGTCCTGTCACTTATGAAAGGATAATATGACAAACTATCCTGAAATGAAGATGGTTTGCTAGGTTATTGTAGGAACAGTGAGGAAAGAAGCAGGCTATTAGGGGAAGGATACATATTTGTGTGCGTGTGTGTTTTGACTTGCTACAGAGACTTCCCGAGTACTTTTTTTTTTGTTAAAACATAAATAATATATTAGTAATATAACAAATAATAATTTTATTTATTATTTTTTATTATTTAGTGTCTTTTTTCCACCTTCTTCTAATCCAATATTATGTCAAGCAGTAATGTGAAATTAAAAAGCACACACCTGTGCAAACATTCTGGAAATCTAAAATCTGTCTTAAAATTGATGATTGTGGTTGAACATTGAGGCATTCTTTGTGAATACTGCCTGCATCTTCTGGGCAAGAGCTTCCAATGTATACAATGTATTTTTTTTTTTAATTGCTTTCTCCCTTTTTATTTTGTATTTTTTTCTTTAAACCTTGTCATTTAATATATATTTAGAAAAATCCCATGTTTAATAACATCTATTACACATATACCTAATGAAAAAGAGCAGCAAGCCATGATTTTTTTTCTGCCCACTCTTACAGATTCTCTTGAAATCATAAATGTCTATGCAGTCCAAACAAATGTAATGCAGATTAAGTTGTAGGAATTAAATGTGTGTTTTTATCAAGATGGTAGACTGATTTTTATTTGACTTATTAACATTTGTAATTCTAAATTAAAGATTAAATGGATATTTTCGTTCATGAGTTCTGGCCTGATATTTACTCATCAAATGAAACTGCTGCTGTCATTCTATACTTGCGTTACTTATTAACCAGTTAGATCAATGTATCCCTGTAGGAATTAAATGGCAAGATGCCTGTTCTATAGCCCTAGGAGTCCATCCATCCTAGAAGTCACATAATAGTACTGCTTCAATTATATGCTTTTTTTGGTTTTTAAATTTAGTTTGTTTCTAGCAGTGGAGTTTTGCATATGTGATTACTTATTAGCTAGATAGATATTTGTTATTGGTAATGACTAACATTACTGAGTGAGTCTGTCCCCAGAAATTTCAAGGCTTGTTTTCAATAGAGCTTCTGCTGTCTCCCTTTTTATTTTATTTTTTCTTTTCTTAGCGCAACCTTATGGTTTTTAATATTTACATCCTGTAATGTTCTTTTCCTTCCTCTCACCCCTTTAGTGGAGCAAACTTTAGCACTCTGCTCATGAAACTTGGACCAGAAAACTGTGCTACTCTATTACTTTTTGTATTGCTAGAAGGCAAGATCCTCCTCCATTCTCTTAGACCAGCTGTGTTGACAGGAGTTGCTGAAGCTGTAGTAGCTGTAAGTACAAAGTGTTCTGTGCAGCAGTGGAGGATATCACTGCTGACTCGGTAATAATTAACTAATTTTAGTCTTCTTAAGTAAAAATTGACACACTAAATCACTTTTTCCAGCACTAGCATTTAGTTGGAGTACTCTGTTATTTGTTACAATTTTTATAACTACTAAAATGATCAACATTTTTGAATAGATAATTGAGAAATGTTCTTTCAAAATAAATTATCAGACTCAAAGACTATTTCATCTGACGATCTAGCTCATTTCAACTTTCTGCATGTACCAGCTTCACTTGTATTTTTACTGTACGGTGTCTTTTGTCCTGTTTTAATATGCTAATATCATTTAATTTTTCTTTCAGATGATATTTCCATTTCAATGGCAATGTCCGTACATCCCACTCTGTCCTTTGTCTTTGGCCGCTGTGCTCAGTGCTCCTCTTCCATTTATTGTTGGAGTAGATTCACGGTATTTTGATCTGTATGATCCACCACAGGATGTTGTGTGCATTGACTTAGACACAAATATGGTGTACATGTAAGTTTTGTGTGTTTTTTTGGTTTGTTTGTTTACTTTTTGTTTACACTTGTCTCTGGATGGAGAGATTGCTCAGTTTTTCAGATATAATTTTATTAAAGATTTCTCTGATAGTTTTCTTGTCTATCCTCTTTTTCTCTTTCTTAATGCTTCATAGGAAATTGATAACAGGATATAAGCTAGAAATGAATACTAAGCCAAGAGTTAGCAGTGAGGGCTGCTTGTAGAAATGTGTTGCAGATCATAGAATCATAGAATGCTCAAGGTTGGAGGGGACCTCTAGAGATCATCCAGTCCAACCCCCCTGCACACGCAGGGTCACCTAGAGCACGTGGCACAGGACTGCATCCAAGCACAGATGTCTCTCTAAATGTGACAATGACAACTTTTTTTGTTTTGAGTAATACTCTACAGAAACAGGATTATAAGCTAGAAAGAGATAGAAAAGTGCATGTTTTATACCACATGACTTCTCACATTTTCACCTTGCTCCACCTCTTTAGAATTTGATTTACCTGACTGTAGTCAATGAACATTCATGTGAATGCTAAAGCTTTAGAACTCGTTAGGACAGCTTTTGATGCTGGCCTACACTCAGGGCACCCTGAATCAGTGTTTCATTTATGAATGTTATAAAGAGATTTTTTTTTTCCACATACAAGAGCCAGTTCTTTGTTAGGTAAATCAAGTGAACCTTTGTGTGTTAACTGTATTCAGTTTAAAACATTTTCCCTAGCTGTTAGTTTTTAATGGTTTTCTAAAAGAGAAGGTTTTGCGTGTACAGTTTCTTTGTGGCTTTTCAGAAAGCTGATTTCAGAGGGTTTTTATTTTCTGTAACAATTTAAATGACAGTGCAAATGGGCTTGAAAACAGTTTATTAGTAACTTGAAAAAACTAAGCTTCATTTTTGGATTACTTAGATCATAAGTAGAAATATTTTAGAAGTATGATGTTTTAAGAGAAGGATGGATGTCACTAATAGAGTACATGCCTTTTCTCTGTGAAAATAAGCATCATATTGTGTCGCTTTTAAAACTATGGCTTAACTTTTCAGTTTTACTCACTTGAGTTAGAATTGGTCATTTCACTTCTGGGTCACTTTAATGCTTTCCTGCTTTTCATTGTGTCAAGAGATCCCTTCCTGTAATGTCCTTTTGCAGCTTTCTTTGAGTTACTGAAACACCTCTTTTTTACTAGGAGCATTAGAAGAAATAGTACACAAAGCTCTTTTATTATTATTTTTTGTCTTACGTTCTCTTTCCCTATGTCTTCATTTAAAAAAAAAAAAACATTTTCGTCAATTTATGTCAAAGTATTATACCTCAAAAGAATAATTTTCACAATGTTATGAAAAGAAGAATGTATTGAAAAAACTTGGAGAGGGTAATTCATTCATTCAATTCAAAAAGATATGAAGGTATTCTTTTTATGAAAAATACCTGAATGTTTGTGTCATAAGTCAATTAAAGTTGTTTCAGAAAAATGATGTAGGTGTAAAAGCAGTATATTTAATATACAGATATGAATGCCAAGATTATGTTGGAAAGAGTCATTGAAAGATCAAGTATAAACCTGACTTGGATTGCCTATTAGTCACAGAACTGAAAATCTATCATAGGATGGCCTTTTGTGAGGCTAAAATACACCAAAAATGTCTTTTCCTTTGCTATCTTTTAAGTGTCCCACCTGTCCACTTCCATCCTTTCCCTGTGTGCCCTATGTGGACACTCACTTCTGTTTTTTAGCTGACATACAGAACAGTTGAATATATGTACTCTTGATATATGAGTTGATGGTAATTGCATTCTATGCATTTTTTTTAATTGCAAAATGGGGATATTCTATTTTTTAACATTTTTGTCTTATATAAGATCAAAATTCCATAAAGCACTTGTGTTGACAATAATGTAGCATTCCATTACCAGTAGTGGGTGAAAATATTCCGTGCAGTAATACTTCATTTTATGAATATCTGGTTTTGCCCATCTTTATTTTAGTGGGGATGTTGCATTATTTTCAGGTGTAAAAGCACTTACCAGCACTGTTGCTCACTGTTTTGATTGTCATTATTGTTTTCTGACTGCATAATTGAAGGATAACATAGCATTTTCTAATACATAGGTTGGTCTTTTGATAGCAGTTTTGCTAGTATCTTTCTGATAGAATGAAGCTTAACTTGTTGCCAGAAATGCTGAATGCTTTTTATTCATTCAGCTTCTTCTTTAGTGTCTATTGTTGGATGTTTTCAATAGCCTCTTTGAAAGCAACATTGAAAGCTGCTTAAGGAAACTAACCTTTTTAGTGCACAGATTTAAAAGTTTACTTTTATGGAAAGTGAGTTTTTTTGTATTTGTTTTTTGTTTTTTGGAACAGTGCAGGGTATGCTTATGTTGTTTTTAGGCATGCCATTATGGGGAGAGGGAAAAGGAAAGAAATCCTCAAGTGCACTTTTTTTTCTTTTACTGAGGAGAACGCAACTCTCATCTTACACTTCCATGTAATTTAGCAAATAACTGAATGAGCATTTGCCTGCAAAGTGCAAGACAAGCAGTAACAGTATCATCGTAGATAGTGAAAATTTATATCTCATAGATAGTCCACTGTATTATGCACTACAGAAATTCTACCCAGTCTTTCAGGAAAATAAGGCTTAAAGGTGTCAGGATATACTCACAACGCTCTCACTTTATATCAATCTGTTAAACAAGGTCTACAATCTGTTGATGGTAAGCCTCTGTTTAAACAAATTCACCTCACTGCTTAATCAGCTACATGATTCTCAAACTGTGAATGGAGTTCTTAATCTTCCTAGTACCTGGCAGTCTATTCTGGAAATGGAAACGGAGTTACTCTATGGCAGGCTGTAGTGTACCATGTGATCATAAAGTTACCAGACTGGTTTCCCGGCATTTTACAATAACTTAAGTCCATATTTTTTTTTGTGTTCCAAACTGCCTTTATTTTGCATCAGTAGCAGTATGTAAGGTTTACAGTATATTAGACTTTGTTTGTTAATGACATATGGACTAATGTGCTTCAGTAATATTTACTAGATTAATAGAGATTTTTAAGAGGTAAATCAGCCAAATGAGGTTCCAAACAAAAATTCAAAATCAAGCCTAGCTACAAATCTTCCTTGCGTATTGGAGAAGGTTCCATTCAAAATCCAGTCAAGACTTCTCTGTATCTCAGGGTATTCAGTTCTTCAGTTGAGTTATATTTTGTTGTTCTGCCTTTTGTTTTTTACAGAAAGGACAGAGTCACAAGATTTATTTCTAATAAAACTTCCTTTTTTGTAGTTAAGTTCTGTAAATAAAGTAATTAAGGCTAATGGAAGTTACTTTTTAGATATGTATGGATATTATATATCCTTTTTTTCCTCCCCTGTATTTTAGATCAGATGATAAGAAGAGCACAAACTGGAAACAGTTTCCTAAGAAGCCATGTAAAAGTCTGCTCAGCACCTTAAAGAAACTGCACCCACAACTGGCAGCAGGTGAAATATTTAAAAAAAAAAAAAAAAAAGAAAGAAAAAGAGGGGGTAGGAGAGTAAGAACAGAAACTGGCTAGAGCAGGGAAAGAAAATATTTCAAGCAAATTGAAATGTGAAATTGAAATTTCAAGCAAATTGAAAACACTAAATTTTCTAATAAGACACCTACAACTCCTAAATAAAAATGAATGTAGAAATGTTTGGTCTTCTATCTTATGTCGTATGCTTTGTTTCCCCCACATACATGCACCTGACTTTTGTTTTCTTTGCTCTAATTTCTTCAGATTTGAACTATATTTAGCTTTCTTAGCCATGGCCCAAATTTATATCAAATTTAAGCAAAGCCTGAGCTGAAACATATTTGGATCTAAAACATAGCTCCTGTGAAAAAAAAAAACAGAAAGAAGAAGCATAATTTTGATGAGGATACTGTTGAATAGCTCAATTTATTTATTTATTTATTTATTTACTTGGTAGAAAAGTTAGGAAGCAGCTAAGTTATGACAAATTCTTGGGAGAAACTCTAAAATAGTGACTTGGACAGGTACAAGCAAAGTTGTAACTGCACTTAACAGTTTTACAGGTCTTCTTTCAGTGAGCAGAGCATGCTGGGGTGCATCGTTTTGGAAAGAAGACAGTGAAAGATCATATGGGTATAACAGATACATAGTGCTTGTAAATTATGGAAACAGGAAAATACGGAAGTTGGATCCTCACAGAATCACAGAATGGTTGAGACTGGAAGGGACCTCTAGAGATATTTTAGTCCAACCCCCCTCCTCCAACAGGGACACCCAGAGCACATGGCACAGGGTGGCATCCAGGTGGGTTTTGGAGATCTCCAGAGAAGGAGACTCCACAACCTCTGTGGGCAGCCTGTTCCAGGGCTCTGTCACCCTCACAGTAAAGAAGTTCTCCTCATGCTCAGGTGGAGGTTGCTGTGCTTCAGTTTGCAGTTGTCATTTCTTGTCCTATCACTACATGGTTTGTTGTTGTTGTTGTTTTTTTTTTTTAATATCTATTTTTTAGTTTTCTGTAATACCTCAACTGTTAATTTGGTTCTACCTAACATGTAAATGCTGTAGACTGAGTTCCAGAATGTAACTTGAGCAGAATCAATGCTGTCTATTAAATAATTTTTCTGTTTCGGCAGAATGTGCTGTAAGTGAATCCTCCCGAGGAAAAAAATTAAGAGAGATCATGCAAATTTTGTTGTTGTATGGATCAAAGAAAAATATGACTGTACCTTAGAAGACAGGTTTCTTGAAACTCTAGCTAAATAAATTTGAGATAAATGATCTTATTTTAGCTTTCTATCAGGTACCTCAGTTTGGGAACAATTTGCAGTGTTTGTATATGCATGAGAGATTTTAGAGTAATAGTAGGACAAACCTCTGGCTCCTGTATAAATAAGGCAAGCTGTAAAATTGTTAAAAAAAATCAGAAATACAATGTGCTCTGAAGTAAGCTTTTAGCAATACCTGTTACTGTTTTTTAAATACTGTATGCATTTCAGCTTGCAAGAGTGAACTGTGAATCTCGTCTACTTGTTTCAGTCTTTTAGTACACAGAAATGTTGAAAAATACTATTTGGAAAATATTTTTAGGATTTTTTTTTCTAAGTGAGCAATTTCATCTAATCACAGAATGGTTGAGGTTGGAAGGGGCCTCTAGAGATCATCTAGTTCAACCTCCCTGCTCCAGCAGAGACACCCAGAGCGCGTGGCACAGGGTGGCATCCAGGCAGATCTGGAAGGTCTCCGAAGATGTGATGTTCTATAAGCAGAACGGTGTTTGTGTGGATGTATTATTGAAAGATCTCATCTGGTTGGATCTGTGATTAATATTAGCCCAACTGAGATCATCTTCATTATCTCCTATCCCATAGACCCAGGCAGACTAGGAAAACAAATAATTAACCTTTGAGGCAGCTGCCTTTCATACAGGCTAGACAACTTAGAATGTAATCACAGAAAAAGCAGAGCTCTTGTTTCCAGTGTTTGTCACTTCTGAATACTGGCAAGTATAAAAAAAGGAAAAAAAGAAAAAAAAGAATCCCTCTTCATTGTCTTGCAGAGGTTACCTATTCGAATTTAAATATAGGATTGTGTGTGTTACTCTTCACTAGTGCGCAGAAAAACTCAAGAAGGCTCTGCAGTAGAGATGACTCCCATTGAAGCAGATTTCTCCTGGCAGAAGAAGATGACTGAACTTGAGATGGAGATTCAGGAAGCTTTTCTCCGTTTTATGGCATCCATTTTAAAGGGTTACAGAACATTCCTCAAGCCAATCACCCAGGCCCCATCAAATAAGGCAACAGCTGCTGAATCACTGTTTGATCATCAAGGTAAGCGTCAGGTAGATCGGTTGCAGATAGCATTGGAAATACTAAAGCTTCAGGGTTGAATGTGTGAAAGTTCACATTTCCATTTGATTGTGCAACTTTTTCCAGTAATTAAAGTTGCAATTAGATAAACTAAAGTTATCAGAAGTTGATTAGAACTTGAAAGTACAGAAATAGAAATCCAGATTTCTAATTCCTCTGGAATTCCTCTGGAATTAGAAGAATCATCTTTCAGTAGTATGATACTGTCTAGCTTGGCAGCTCTTGGAGGTTATAGAATATTTCTCAAATTGTTTAGAGCGAACATTTCACAGACCCAATCATAAAAAACAAAGTAATACTCTTAATATCAGTGGGAAAATAGAGAACTGTTCAGAGCTCTCAAATATGACAGAAACAATAGTCAGCAAAGATTATCTCGTTTGCCTTCTCTTGTGACTTTTCAAATCTGGTCATGAGTTGAATAGCTAAACATCAAGTGCCACTGATGACTTTTTAAAAAAAAGTTTTGAAAGAGAATGTTGAATAGAGCATCAAATGTCTGGGAAGTCTTAAGTATCTTCAAGTCCAGCATCTTTTAGGCTAATGCATATTATTTATGATTTTTTTTTTTTGCGCTGTTAAAGTTGACACTTGTTGACACTTCAAATGTTAGCTTCCTAGGGAACTTGTAACTGGTATTTTATTGTATATTCCCTTTTCTTTTCTAACCAGGATTTTTAAAAAGTCGAGACCGTGCCTATACAAAATTTTACACGCATCTCACCAAAACACAGCTATTTAGCAGATTTATTGAAGAGTGCAGTTTTGTGAGTGACAAAGATACTGGCTTGGCATTTTTTGATGACTGCATAGAAAAGGTGAAAAAAATATAAACAGTATTAAATGATATACTTTTGATCACTTCGTGTTATTATTTTGGCTATAGTTCTCAGATTTTTCATATGTTGACAACTTTAATTATTATTGTATTGCATAGTTGGGTTGTCATATTGAAAGTATGTGAAAATCTTGGTTTCTTCCAATTAAAGATGATTTCCTATTACAGATTTAGAATCTCATATTTAGTTAATACTATCAACAGACATAGAATATATGTAAAAGGCAGCTATCAAACTTCCTTTGCTGAAAGCAAAAGAGATTAATTGCTTTCATAGTAATACAATAATTTAGTGTTGTTTTGATTTCTCAGTAAACACCGTACTATAGTTCAAATTATGTAGTTTTTATTTTTCAATTTAGAATAAGCCCTAACTCTTCCTCTCTCTCTCTCCCTCTGTCTCTTTTCCTAGCTCTTTCCAGATAAAGGAACAGAAAAAGGAGAGAAGGTACTTTTCGTCTCATAATGTTTAGAGATACTTGATCATGAAATAAAGGGGAAGTGTGAACCCGGTGTTTAAGTACTTAGAGGGAATATAATTAAAATGGACTTATTTTCCTAAAGCCAATTGTAAAAACTCTGCTTTCAGATTGATGTAGACTCTGTGGAGGATGCGCGGTTGATTGAACTTGATGAGTCACAAAAAAGTGAACACACGGTGTTCATTATGCCACCAGAACCTCCCCCTGATGATGGACAGGACCGAGCACCAAAATACAGGTACAAGGCAAACAATCAGACTGTGGTTGTTTATTGTTGTTTCACTGTGGTGAAAGTAGAGAACTTGAATGCTAATGGGAACAGATGGTCAGTCCTGATGCAACACTTAATGAAATGTCTCGAGGAATGTTTAAACAGATGTGATCTGCTTGGAATCTGGTGAGCTGCTGAGCTAAAAGTCAGTGTTTGTGAGTTTTTGAGGCCAAGTGGGTTTTTGCTGTTAACCCTTCAGTAACTCCTTACTAACTTTGTAGCAATACTTTCCTACCATTTATGTATGTTTTGTAGTAACTTCAGTGCACTGTCTTTGGGTCACAGCAGGGACAAGACAGGTGGGCAATGGATCTGCCCAGTATTATTGATCGGCAACCAATGAACACAAAAAGCTAAAAGCCCACTCCACTCTTCACATTTCTTTCATAGAGTGTTTTTCAGCTTTGTGCAGGAAATACATGCTCAAAACTCTGTCTTTTCCACCTGTCTGTCTTAGAGGTAATGAGGTTTCTGTTATCTTAATTATCTCTACTCCTGTGACATTCGCAGTATTGCAGAATGGTTGTGATTGGAAGGTATCTCTGAAGATCATATGGTCCAAGCTCAAACATGGTTACCTAGAGCAATTTGTCCAGGATAGTGTCCAGATGGGGACTCCAGAACCTCTCTGGGCCATCTGTTCCATAGCTTGGTCACCTTCATTTTTATTTTCTTGGGAGTGGGGGGTGGGGAAATTCCCTCACACACATTATACTTAGCTGTAGCTTCCTGCATTCCACTTTGTGCCCATTGCTTCTTGTCCTGTTATTAGGTGCCACTGGAAAAAAGTCTAGTTCAGTTGTCTTTTTACCCTTCCTTCAGGTTATACTCATTAGTAAGATCTCCCTGAACCTTCTCTTCTCCAGGCTAAATAATCCCAGTTCTCTCAGCTTCTACTCACATATATGCTCCAGTCCCTCTTAGCAGCCCTTCACTGGACTTGCTCCAGTAGTTCCATGTGTGTCTTGTACTGAGGAGTCCAGAACTGGACCCAGCTCTGCAGGTGTGGCCTCACCAGTGCTGAGTAGAGAGGACCTACGGGGTATGGATAACCATACAGTTATTGTTTCCATTGTCTACTGAGATATTATGTCTGACATTGTCTTCTTGTGATATCTTTGTGAGTAAGGCTTGATATTGTTATTCTTTTTTTATCTCATGCTTGCTTCTTCTCCTGTGTACGTTCTTCATAAACAAGCTTTTTTTGCAAGAGTCTTCTGCTATGAGCAAACACAGAAACAACTCTCTCTCTCTCTTTTTTTTTTTTTTAATGTGCGTGTGTGTGTTTGTGTGTGTATATATATATGTATATACAGCTATACGAACTTTCCACGACTAGATCTCCAGCTCTTTGACAGGCCACAGGAGCTCAAGCTCTCTTTCAGCAGACACCCGATTGGAGGCTGCATTTCTAATAGTCCAGCGCTCATGGCAAAGAGGACCAAACAGGTCAGATTAGTCTTACTGTAATCACTGTGACAGTGAAAGATATATAGTTGTTTAGCAAAATCGCTAAATTGTACAAAATTGCATAATTAATGCACCTACCCATTTATATTACAAATTAACATGGTTGGAGAGTAGGCTTTTAGAAACTGGAAACTGGGAAACTTTAGAAACTACTGGGAAACAATACTTGCAAAGAAAAGAAACAGCAATAATTTCAGTTCTGATATTAGGATTTATTGCTAACTGGTTTTTAAGGTTTTGTCTGTAATACTAAGAAGAGAAGTTATAATGAAAACTTGTATGGAAAAAAGGAGGATTAATTCTGTTTAATCTTGTTTTGACTTGTAGAGAGTCTTAATAAAGCAGTGCTAATAACGGAGCTTCAGTTTAATACTTGTCTATAATGATTAAATGTTCACCTTTAAGAAGCCAGTATCTGAATTAGTAATGGTCTTTAAATTCAGGATATTCCATCTCTGTCATGTTATTTTTTGTTTTGTTTCATCTCTGCAGGAGATAAAAACAGCCCATAAATTAGCCAAGAAGTATTACCTAAGCCCCCCACAATGGGCTAAATGTCTCTTCAGTCATAGTTACAGCTTATGGTTTATCTGTCTGCCAGCCTACATCAGAGTTGCCCATCCCAAGGTCAGAGCGCTGCAGCAGGCATATGATGTCCTCATTAAAATGAGGAAAACTGATGTGGAACCACTAGATGAGGTTAGTATTAATTTAAAAAAAAATAATTACCACAAGTATGGAGTAGTAGCTAAAGCATAAATATGGTGTGTTTTATCACCAGCAGGGAGTTAAAGACCTGTATAGATTTTTTGGTCTGACCTGTTTCAAAGTCATTGTGAAATGGTCTTAAAAAAGGTCTGCTTAACCAGGGCATATGAAAATGCAGTTCCTCTTTCATCAACAGCGTGCAGTCAGCTGGGTTAGCTACTCCAACTTTGCGCTGCTAGCTTTCTTCCACTCTTCTGCCAGAAGGAAAACTCTGAGTATCCCAGTTTTAAAAACGTACTTTGAAACAATGCTTTTCAGCCTTACTGAATGAAGAGATAATGTGATTTTTGTTGGGGGGAGGGGCGGAGAGGAAGGGGAAGGTCCGTCCACACCGTTCTATTCTTCCATTAGTGTCCCCAGGCACACAAAAACAGATTGCTTTTGTGTGGGTTTTTTTTTGTCTCCTATTTGGCAAACACAAGAGCCAAAGAGGAAAAAATGTCAGCATTCTGGGCAATGTAACTACTGATGCTAGTTCAACTCAAATATAATTTCCTGTTTAATTTTTGCTCCCTCTTCTGGCTGTTGCCTATTGTTGCATATTGTGTATTACTGAGTGACTGCATTCACCTGACTCTTCCCTTTATATGTATAGCAGTTGTTAATTATGGCAGAGCTTAAATTGCTTCAAAATTCTTGTTGTTAATCTATGTATGGATTCTTTTATATCTTTTCAGGTTTGCTATAGAGTTGTAATGCAACTCTGTGGACTGTGGGGTCAGCCTGTTCAAGCTGTGAGAGTCCTCTTTGAAATGAAAAATGCAGGAATAGAACCAAATGCCATCACTTATGGTTATTATAATAAAGTAAGAGAAATCTTGATGAGGATCCTGGGCGAAATCTGTCTTGCTGCGCTTATTGCCCTCTTGTCCCATAGCACCGTCTTAAAGATTATTTCTTACTCCACACATCATTTTTCTTGTTCTTTTGGGCAATCAATGCTTTCAAGCATGCTTACACTACCAAAAGCACACTACAGTGGTTTTACACTTTTTAAATCTATGTTCTGTTTAGCTAAGCAACTTTTAGCAGCTTTTGAAAAATACATGTAGAATGTCCGTTTCTAAGCATTGGTACTTATCTGGTGCTTCCACGTTAAAGCTTTGGAAGCTGTCTCTTCCATATTCTTTATGGAAGCAGAATTCATTCGTGATTAATGAAGGCTGGGATTCAGTTAACTGAAATAGCCTTCTTTTTTTTTTTTTTTTTCTTCCAAATTGCTGTAACATTCTGGCAGAACTTCATAGTAAGGTAAACAAGATAAAATAGTAGGAAAAGAACTACTACTGCAGTCTTTTGCTGCTACTGTACTGTATGAATAAGAAAGAGTCATCTTGTTTACTTCCTCTATAGTTCACTATCAGCCATTCTATCAAGAGCAGTAGGATAAAAAAGAACAAACTCTCAAAAATCATATAAAGCAAATGTCTTTTTATTCTTTTAGTGGAGTATGAAATGGAAAGATTCATACTGTACTGTGTGTTTTACTTGGTTACTATACCCTTGTTACTTTAACATCTCTATTTCTGTAGGCGGTTTTAGAGTCTCCTTGGCCTAGCAGTAACCGCAGTGGTGTGTTTCTGTGGACAAAGGTACGAAATGTAGTTCGTGGCACAGCACAATTTAGGCATTGTCTAAAGAAGGCAACGCAGAGCTCACAAGTCGCTGTGATATCAGGTAATGTGTTAGCTGAGATGGGTTTGTTTCTGTGAACAAGCACGCTTTATGGGGGATTGCATCTAACAATGTGTCTCCCACAAGTGGGAAGTCTTTCCTAAAGAGTATAAAAATGGATAATTACTAACTTGATGCTTTAAACAACGTAAGAATATCAGTCCCACAGTGAAGAATGAATTGTCTAAGTCCAATTGCTGAGAGTCCCAATTGCTAGAATTACATTTTTGTGTTTTAATATATGCAACCAAAGGTATTTATTGTTGTCTGAAGAGGTCAGATATATTTGAAAATCTGAATTTTTAAATCTTCTCTTACTAACCAACTGTCATTCATGTCTTCAGCTCTGCAGAGCACCGCAGGTGGAAGTGATGGGGACATGGTGAGCCATGGTAGCGTGGATAGTTCTAATGATGCTAAAAGTGGGGAGCACACTCTCTTCGTCAGAGACTTAGTCAGGCTTGATTCCATTGATAATCACTCTAGCCCAGGTACTAGATTCTGCTGAGTTTCACTACTAACAGTCCCCCCAAAAGGCTAAAGTTTCTAGACTGTTATTTTCTACCACTGCCTTCACCCTCTTGAGGTTGTAGAGAATAAAAATATATGTAAAGAGAAAAAAATACACTTGTACTGAATAGTACTCCTTTACCATAATTTCCACTCCTTTTTAGTCTACAGTGAAGTGTTGCAGAAGTACTGTTATCCTAGCTAAATGTCTTGCTGATAAAGTAGCCTCGTGAGCCTTGCGTCTTGTTCTAGATTTTCAGGAAAGTTACAAAGTCTTGGACAAGTAAACCTTTTCAATTTATATATGTTGTCATATATTCATAGAAATTATAGTCTTTTTGAGTAAATCTTTAATCCGTGTTGATAAGGAAACAAGAAGAAGTTGCTTAGGTGATTAGAGAGTGACACTTTCATACGTTGTTTCTAAATGGTAATCAGGAAAGGCCTAATTAAAATGCCTCAAATTAATATATTTATCATGATGGTTCATGTTTTTAAAATCCATATTCAGACTTACCATTAATTTCCAAGTTTGAGAATAAATATAAATGATCTAAACCTTTGGGTGACACTGGGAGTTTAAGGACAGTTGATTATCTGAAGTGAAGCGCCCCTTAACATGGCACATAGTCTTCCAGATAAACTGGATTAAAAAGTGCACGAAAAGTTAATCACTTGATATGACAAACCAAATTCATGTTTCTTCATTCTATTTTAATACTGATTACATCCTACCTTTGCATAGTTTCAACTAAATCTCTTATGTATTTGTACTTCAAAACTTATTCTGCAAATGATTCTTACACATTCTCTTTAAAGAGAATTTTGAGTCTGATTCCTGTGCTTCATTCAATATGCCTGTCTAGATTACTGAACTTTCCTTCTCTCTGCTCTTTGTTGCTCTGCTTTTTGCTCTTTGCTGTCTCTTGGGTGCTGCATTTGTCCTTGGCTATCATGGTGTGGGGTGCAGACTTGTTTGGTGTGAAGCCTTGGATGCACGTGTGCATTAATTCTACCCTTGAATGTTACTTCTGCAGGTAATTTGTCCATTTATTGGTAGGGTATTTTCATTCTGTGCCAAATAGAGACTTACATCACTGAAAGGTTGACAGAGAGAAAATAAAGACCAAAAGATTTTGGAGCTTACTTTATATATAAAAGGTTTTTTTTGTAGCTAAATGTGTTAATTGCTGACTGGTCAAACTTTCAAATTTGATTTTTAATCTGTTTACACTTTGGAGTTAAAGTTACTTCAGTAATTTACATGCTATAGCTAAATTATATCTATGTTTTTGTATCCCAAAGTTCTCTCTGAAGTTTTTGGAGCCTTCTAATACCTTTCAATGTCATATTGGATAACACTGTTGCTTTTTAAAATGCTGTCAATGTGTCCTAGTAGGTGATTTGAAGCATACAATGGAATGTTGTTTAATGTGCTATGGAATATATCCCATTTACTATTTGTATAGTTTCACATAAGTGGAAGCACTTGAAATAAAAACAAAGGAGGGCCTTGTTAATTTGTTTTCTGTGGCAGATTTTGGGCTAACATAAATTGAATTTTCAAGAATGTATTAAAGCTGTTGAGTATAACTGAAATCATGGCACAAGTAATCTAATGAGAGAAGAGTGAAAGGAGATATTTTTAGGGTTTCATAAGATGAATTAATGTTAGTTAATAGCCGTAGCACTCCTAGAGCATTATCTTGTGTTTAAAGTAATAATTAGGCAATAATATCCAAACTGACTTTTTAAAATTTCCTCTGCTTCACTAATTACCAAGTAGATTAGTGCATATATTAGCCATTTTGGTGATCTTATTATGAATTGTAATGGAAAAACCAAGTGTGACACAAATTAATTTTATTTTTCTAATTGGAAAACAAATTTAATGGGAAAAGCAGCTCTGAGACAATTGTTTGTATTCCTTGTTACAGGAGGTCAGTCAGACCAGGGCTATGGATCCAAGGATGAACTTGTAAGGGATGATGGAGATGGTCTTCATGCAACTGAAACACAAGTAGAGAAAGATACTTCTTTTAAAGATGAAGATATAATAGGAGGTAAAATATGCATATTTACATACACCCTCTGAGATGCTGTTTTTATAATTCTGCTTCACTATCCAAGTAATTAACATACTGAATTCATAGTGTTGCTAAAAAATACAGTTGAAATACATCCTTGCAGAATATAGCTGACTTCTGCTATGCACTAATGAAAGGCAATAAAATATATATAAGTAGAGAGAGTATTTTTAGTAAACTAATGAATATAGCTGGAAAGATTGGACAAATTTCGGAGCACATGCCATTCTTAGCATTTTATTTCTCTCATTTATATGTCTGAAAACTTGACCTTTTTTTTTTTTTTTTTTTTTAGCTCTGCCAGTTGGCCTAGTAAACACTATCTATTGCTATAAAATTTGCTCTCCTGTAGTCATCTCCTGTCCTCTTTCTTCTATCCAGATCATGTCCTTATATTTTGGGTTCCTACAAACTGAGTTTGTGTTATATTGTCTGAGTTACTAAACCCTTAATGTCAGTTAGGGTTTCTAATGTTGTCGTTGTACAAATAGCCCTGCTTGAATTGTGCTCTTCATTCTCTGAATTAATTGGATTGGAAATATCAAGGGAAATTATTAGCAGAGGCTCTAATCTTTGAAGCAACTAAGCAGTCTGTGCATGATACTGTGTATCATAATGTTCCTGGAAATATCTGACTAATCCTTTAGGCGCTAATTGCATGAGGGAAGAACAAGGCAAATTAAGTTAATTATGCAAATGAAGTAACCTGAAGTTTACATTCTCTTTCTTCTAGAGGTTTGTGGTACAGGAGAGCCTGGCGAAAACCTACAACTGAATACAGAAACTCTCAGTTTAACAGACCCACCTGCATGGGGTAACAGTATTGTGAAAGTTCCATCTGGCATTTTTGATAGCAGCAGAAGGAAAAACAGTGGTGGTGAGTCACTGGGTAAAACAAAAGCTTGCTCAAGTCCTTAACTTGTTGTAATACACAGTTTTGAACCTTTCTGATGTCATTTAAAGAACATGAGAGGTGCAGATTTTTGGCCCTACTTTTCCTTCTTATCTCTTGCAGATCACTTAGAATAAGCCTATATATTCTGTGGTGGGAAGTCACTATTGACTAATTTGACGCCAATATTTCCCATTCCATATTCACTTTTTTGTGGTATACTAGAAAAGCAAAAGAATCAGTCTGTACTGTTTTTCACCTGGACATCGCTGACTCTGGAGAAGTAACTGAATTTCTCCATGGCTTACTTTCCCTGCCTTTAATTGGAGGTCAATGCATGCTGCCTTTATGTTATACAAAATTTATTTATGTATTTGGAGCTTTATGAGGAAGACGATTTGTGACTATGTAAAAGCAATATTGGATCTTTCTCTGCCCCCATCGTGCTTGTTTTTGTATAAGGCTGTATCTCAGTATTTGTGTGGTGAGTCAGCATGTGGCTGATAGCAAAGCATAGAATTACTATTCTTGTAGAAGAATCATAGAATCATAGAATCACAGAATGCTTAGGGTTGGAAGGGACCTCTAGAGATCATCTAGTCCAACCCCCCTGCACACGCAGGGTCACCTCGAGCACGTGGCACAGGACTGCGTCCAAGCGGGTTTTGAAGATCTCCAGAGAAGGAGACTCCACAGCCTCTCTGGGCAGCCTATTCCAGTGCTCTGTCACCCTCACTGTTAAGAAATTTTTCCTTAAGTTCCTGTGGAACTTTTGGTGCTTCAGTTTCCGGCCATTTCCTCTAGTCCTATCAGTGGCCACCACTGAAAAGAGGCCAGCACCATCCTCTGCACTCCCTCCCCTGAGGTACTTATATACACTGATTAGATCCCACCTCAGCCTTCTCTTCTCCAGGCTGAACAGGCCCAGCTCCCTCAGCCTCTCCTCATAGGGCAGATGTTCCAGGCCCCTGATCATCCCTGTGGCCCTGCGCTGGGCTCTCTCCAGCAGCTCCACATCCTTCTTATACTGTGGAGTCCTGAACTGGGCACAATACTCCAGATGCGGCCTCACCACGGCTGAGTAGAGGGGCAGGATCACCTCCCTCGACCTGCTGGAGATGCTCTTCTTAATGCAGCACAGGATCCCATTGGCCTTCTTGGCCACAAGAGCACACTGCTGCCTCATGGTCAACTTATCATCCACCATGACACCCAGGTCTTTCTCCGCAGAGCTGCTCTCCAGGAGGTCGGTTCCCAGCCTGTACTGGTATCTGGGGTTATTCCTCCCCAGGTGCAGGACCTTGCACTTGGCCTTGTTGAATTTCATGAGGTTTTCCACCGCCCAGTTGTCCAGTCTGTCCAGGTCCCTCTGGATGGCAGCGCAGCCCTCTGGGGTATCAGCTACTCCTCCCAGTTTGGTATCATCAGCAAACTTGCTGAGGGAGCACTCTGTGCCTTCATCCAGGTCATTGATGAATAAATTGAACAGGACTGGACCAAGGACTGACCCCTGGGGGACCCCACTAGCTACAGGCCTCCAACTAGACTCTGCACCGTTGATCACTACCCTCTGGGCCCTGCCATCCAGCCAGTTCCTAATCCACCTCACTGTGCACTCATCTATCCCACACTTCTGGAGCTTGCCCAGGACGATGTTGTGAGGGATGGTGTCAAAAGCCTTGGTGAAGTCGAGATAGACGACATCCACCGCTCTCCCCTCGTCTATCCAGCCGGTCATTTCATCATAGAAGGCTATCAGGTTAGTCAGGCAAGATTTCCCCTTGGTGAATCCATGCTGACTACTCTTGAGCACCTTCTTGTCCTCCATGTGCCTGGAGACAACAGCCAGTATGAGCCGTTCCATCATTTTTTCGGGGACGGAGGTGAGGCTCACTGGCCTGTAGTTGCCTGGGTCCTCCTCCTTGCCTTTTTTGAAGACTGGCGTGACATTGGCCTTCTTCCAGTCCTCCGGCACCTCCCCCGTTCTCCAGGATCTTTCAAAGATGATGGAGAGCGGCTTAGCTATGACCTCTGCCAGCTCACACAGCACTCTGGGGTGCATCCCATCACGGCCCATGGATTTGTGGGTATCGAGGTTCCTTAGGTGCTCTCTGACCCAATCTTCCTCTACCCAGGGCAGGTCTTCCTCTCTCTAGGCTTCTTCTCTTGTCCCTAGGGCCTGGGGCTCTAAAGGGCTGCCCTTGGTAAATACTGAAGCAAAGAAGGCATTCAGCAACTCTGCTTTTTCTGTGATATTCGTAACCAAGGTGCCCATCCCGTCTGCCAGCGGACCCACGTTTTCCCTGATTTTCCTTTTGCTGTTAATGTATTTAAAGAATTTTTTCTTGTTATTTTTAACCTCCCTTGCCAGATTGCGTTCCAGACGTGCCTTAGCTTTCCTTGTCACATCTCTGCATTCCCTGACTACGTCCCTGTATTTCTCCCAGGGGACCTGTCCTTTTTTCCACATTCTGTATACCGCTGCCTTCTGCTTGAGCATTGCCACAAGCTCCCTGATCATCCACACAGGTCTCCTGCCCCCTCTGCCTGACTTCTTACACAGGGATGTCCTGTTGCTGGGCATGGAGGAAGTGCTGCTTGAAAACTAATAAGCTCTCTTGGCCCCCTTCCTTCTAGAACTCTAGCCCATGGGATTCTACCGAGGAGGTCTCTGAAGAGGCTAAAGTTGGCCCTCCTGAAGTCCATGATTGCAAGGCTACTTACAGCCCTGCCTCCTCCTCGTTGGATCCTGAACTCCACCAACTCCTGGTTACTGCAGCCAAGGCTACCCCCACCTTAACATCTCCTACTAGACCCTCCCTATTTGATAGCACGAGGTCCAGTAGCCCACCTCTCCTCGTCGGCTCCTCCACAACCTGCATCAAAAAGTTATTGTCGACGCTCTGCAGGAGCCTCCAGGACTGTTTGTGCCTGGCTGTGTTGTCCTTCCAGTTGATGTCGGGGTAGTTGAAGTCCCCCATGAGAATCAGGGCCTGTGACCGTGAGGCCATATCCAGCTGACTATAGAAGCCCTCATCAACCTCCTCATCCTGGTCAGGTGGCCTGTAGCAGACACCCACCACAGTGTCTCCCACATTAGTCTGCCCTCTAATCCTTACCCACAAGCTCTCAACTCGCTCATCCTCCACTCCCAGGTTGAGCTCCATGCATTCCAGTTGCTCTGTCACGTAAAGAGCAACTCCACCACCTCGCCTTCCCAGCCTGTCCTTCCTAAAGAGCACACAGCCTTCCATGGCAGCGCTCCAGTCGTGTGAGCTATCCCACCACGTCTCTGTGATTCCAAGGAGATCATGATGCTGGGACTGCACCCAGCTCTCCAGTTCGTCCTGCTTATTCCCCATGCTTCGCGCATTGGTGTACAGGCATTTCAGGGAAGCAGCAGAGGCCACAGGTTTCCCAGGAGGGGTGAAAGAGGACCCTCTGTGATCATTTCCTACCCTCACTTCCCCACTAGCATACTCCCACTGGACGCTATCTGACCTAGGCTGTGCGGTACTGCTTGCCATGTCTGTGTGACACTCCCTTTCCCCCTTCTTGCCTAGTTTAAAACCCTCCTAACCAGGTTGGCCAGCCTTTTGACAAAGAGTCGTGTGCCCCTCTTGCTAAGATGAGTCCCATCATTCCCCACTAGCTGGTGCTCATCAAACAGAGTCCCATGGTCATAGAAGCCAAAACCCTGTTGCCAGGCCCAGCGGCGCAGCCAGTTGTTAATCTGCCATATCCGCCTTCTCCTCCTTGAATCCATTCCCCTTGTTGACAGAATAGAGGAGAACACTACCTGGGCACCTGTACCTTTGATGGCCATCCCTAGGGCTCTGAAGTCTTGCTTGATATCCCTCATTTTCCCCATGGCATCATTAGCGCCCACATGAAACAATACTAGAGGATAATAGTCCGACTCCTGAACAATCCTTGGGAGCCTTTCTGTAACATCCTTTATTTTGGCCCCTGGCAAGCAGCAGACCTCTCTGGATGAGGAGTCCAGTCTACATATTGGTGCCTCCGTGCCCTGTAGCGTGGAGTCACCCACAACGATCACTCGCCGCTTCTTCCGTGTGCTCCTTTTCTCCGTAGGGGGAGCAGCCTTGCAGCATGGATTAGACTGCCTCTCAGGAGAGAGCCCCCTAGACGGGCCATGGTTCAAGGCCTCCTTTATCTGATCCACAAGTTCCAGGGCCTCGTACCTATTGAATGTGGTTACAGGTGGAGGTGAGGTGGGCCATGGAGGGGATCTTCTGCCACCTCGAGTGGGGACCCATTTCCATTGTTGATTGTCCCTGGATACTGTTGATTCTGCCCCCTCTGCCCTAGGGCAAGAGGGCACTGGAAGTAATGAGAAGTCGCGGTTTCTGCCTGGCTAACAGTTTTATTGGTATAAATTGCCCTGAGGGAAGGAAAATACTTAGTGTTTTACAAAAGCCAACTTTTAATTATTTTCTGCATGGATGACGCCATAAATAAAATCATGCTTCTTTGTTGTACAGGCAGCCACAGTGCCCATCTGCAATTGGAATGAACCATGGAATTTAATGTATAGATGTGCTGAATACATCTCTGTAACAAAACAGACAAAAGATCTGAAAAAGTAGTGCAATTTAAGCCATCCATACTTTTATGGTCCTCAATTCATACTAGATGATAGTATCTAGTCTTATCTGGGGAGCGGTGTAGGGCATGAAGGTTGAAACCTCATGGAGCATTCCGTGATGCAGCTTTGACTTTATGGAGTACATGTGTTTTGATAAGCAAGAGATGCTCTTGCAGCTAGTATAACAAATTGCTAATAATACTGTAGCTTTTCAATAGATGACTCGAGATTGTGAAAGTTTAGTGACGTTCACAATTTTCTTACCAGTGAGGAGATCGCATGACTTCAGGAAATAGATTACCAGTTCTTGGTGGCTATGGGACCATACTAATTTTTTTTTTTTCTCTCAGGAACAGGTTCTAGCCCCTTGTTTGTAGCTCAGAATTCAGCTGAAGATGTCTTTGACATTTCTGCTAAGAAGTCAACTGAAAAAGGACAGAAGAGGCAGAAGCTCTTTTCAGAGAGAAGCTGTAGTTTCAGCAGTGAAAGCAGGGCAGGAATGCTGCTGAAAAAAGGCAGCTTGGACTTGAACTCTAGAGAAGTAGCAATAATGATGGGAGAAGATGCCAAGATTCTAACAGCAGCTTTATCTGGGGCCAAAACTTCACCCTCTCATATTAATAAATCCCACAGCTTTGGTAGTATTGGTGACCAGCGCATTTCTGGCATCAGTGACACTCTCATTCATGTGAATGAGAGTGATGGCGAATCAGAGCATATGTCTTCACCAGTGTTGGTAGAACCTGGGGAATGCCAGGATCATTTGGAGAATGGAGGCAGTGAGAATGTAGCCACCATTAAAGTCATGAACCTCAGGCAGTTAGATGACTCCAAAAATCAGAAAACAGAATCCAAAGATACAGCAACTAAAAGGAATAGCTTTTATGGAGTAGTTAAACCTGTTGAAAGGGAAGATGTTGAAGTGGGCCTAGACCCTTTGTCTTTGCTGGCTACTGACAGCATGCACCCAAGGCATCCAGAACCTGAGGAAAAACTAGTGTCACCAGTTGCAGCACGAAATTTGGCAGATGAAATAGAGAGCTATATGAATATGAAGAATCCCTTGAGTAGCAAATTTCCCAGCATGGAACTACATAAGCCAATTAGGGAAGCAGAAGCCTCTGGTACCCTTGGTCACTCCCAAGAAAGGAGGTCAAGCCTACCTTTGGATCCCATCCCACCCCCTCCTGAGTCTTACGAAAATCGGAGAAGTCCTTCTGTCTCCAGATCCAAAACATTCACTGGACGACCAAAGCAACAAACCCATCCACGGGTTCAAAAGGAGCGGTCTTCATCCCTAACAGGACTGGGACGTTCTCCACATGGCTCGTTAGGATCTGTTGTAACAACTTTATCAAATCTGAAGTTAGACAATATACTCTCTGGGCCAAAAATGGATGTTCTGAAGACGGGCATGAAGCAGGCTGCTAATGTGGCCAGTAAAATGTGGGGAGCTGTAACCTCAGCATATAATTATTACTCAGATGATGAGGCAAGTATATTTCAATATGAAAAATTTGGGGAGTCAAAGTGAGAGAAAGAGAAGGAATGGCTTCTCTGTCCAGAAGATTAAACCATAAGATATTAGGTACTGACTTTTATTAGCTAAGAAAAACTATCTCTTTTGTGGTTTAGCTTTGTTTGGGAAGTGGCTTTGTGGTGCCACTTGAAATGAGGAAAGTGGTTTAAATGATCTAGGAACAATAATCTTGGAACTTTGACTATTTTTATTTTTCTCATTTTTCTTATATGTATTTATATATGGATATATATAAAAGAATATATATATATATTTAAAACATATATTATGTGTATATGTATACATATTATATATGTGTATGTGACATATATATATTCTTTAAAGAACTGCAATTAAAAAAAGCCCTGGTAAGGACAAAATTCAGTCACCTTAAGTTATATGATGCTTCATGCTTATTAAAAACAAGCAAGTCAAAAAAGTAGCAAAGGCTTATTGGATTCCAGAAACCTAAGAAGTCAGTCTGGAAGATTAAAGTTGGTAGCATAAAAGACAACTTAAGCTGTAATAAACTCTCTGTTCAGGATTTTAGAAACTAAACATTAGGTTTTTCATCTGAGCACACTTGTTCAATAGAGTATGTTGTTGTTGTTGTGTCCCTGTCAGTTTGTTTATCTGTCATCTCAGTCCTCAGCAAAGTACTCTCACTGCTTGTTTCTTGGATTGTCTAGATTGAGTTTATGTGTCATAAGTTCTGCATATTAACATTGTCTCTTAATCTGCTACTTAAATCATTTACTTTGATAAGGATGGATGTGAAACATCCTAGAGGCACTGAATCTAGAGACACTGAAAATACTGATTATTTTGTGTGTGTGTGTTAAAGGAAGAAAACACTCGACAAGACTTTACCTTTCCTATTGGTTTTGAAGACAATCTTTTAGGAGATAGTCTGTCATCACGAACAGGAGTTCCAGGGCTAATTGCAAGTGAGCTTGCACAAAGCACTACTAGTCTTGGTAGCAGCAGCAGCAGTGGAGATGTAGGAAGACAGCATTACACAGCAGGTGAGGTTTTCCTTCAAAAATTTTTATAAGGTAACTATTATGTGTGAAATCGAAGGAAACGACAAAAGCTGATGTAATTGAATTATTTCAAGGTGCTAAAACAAGACCAACAATTTGTTACTTCCATTCTTCTCTTAGCAGTACCAAACAGCTGATGTGTCCCTCTTTACTGAATGTGCTGAATGTTTTATGTTTGATTTAAAAACACAGTGATTTAAGTATAAAATTAGTTCTTCTAATTAGTTCTTCTTAGTTTGGGTAATCAAGAGATTCCTAATTTTTTATAGCTATGCAAAATTTGTTCAGTCTTGTAAAATCATACTGCACTAAGATTTCTTGACATTAATACAGAAAGTTGAGAAACCAATGGAATCAAATCTTAAAAGGAACCAAACAAAAAGCCCCTCACAAAACAAAAACAAAAAACAGTATTACCATAGGGTTTCCTAGACAGCATACTTGGCTTGATATTTTTATGATTCAATGAAATCATACATGAATGAAATCATACATGAATGAAAACAGAGATTTTGTTTTTTCCATTTCTAAAACTGAATGAGGTGGATCTAATCGTTTTCAGTTTCTCTTGTCTTGATTTTTTTTAAAGTTTACAGTATTTTGTAACTTGATTTTTTTCATTTTGACAAAAAAATATATATTGCTCAACCAGTTTTGGGTTTGATTTAGCTCCCTTTGTAAGTTTAATAATAGAAGTGGCATAACTCCATGTGCATCAAGTGAGGAAGAGCTATACTGAACATCAGTTAACTATGTCCAGTATATTCTCGCAAAAATATTAAGTCTGAAGATATGTCTTCCAGTTCCAGTTGGTTAAGAGGACCGTAAGAACTAAATATAGCTGTCAGCCATGGTGGCAGCCTTGAACAACTGGGGAGGTTAAGATTTGTTCATAGGCATAAATTGTTATCTGAAGAAACAAAAGTGCCTTCTCCATGAAGAAGTGACTCTGATAGTGATTTTGAATAGGAAAGCTTGACTGGGATTATCAAAGTAAGTAGTGCCGATAGTTTTCCTTTCAAAAACTGATTGCAGCCATTTCCTTTCGGTAGGTATGTTCTGTCTTTTTTCAGCCTTCTCCTGTACAAAGCTAATACTGATATAACCCAGCCGTACCTAAAGATTGTCTGTTTTATTGCAGCATTAGCCAGGGAGCACTTTGCCACAATAGTGGTGTGGCTGACACAATGTGTTGCATCTGATAGTGTCCTTCCATTTCCTATTTATATATAGATTTTCAATCGAGGAAACTTTGAACAATTTTACAGAAGTAGGTGTATTTTACTGGGTTTTGCCTTTTTCTTTTTTTCTATATATTCAGAATTTACTTACCTGGACTATATTTTCCTGTAGCCAATTTGCTAGGTCCTGTCTTAGACAAAAAGAATGTTGAAATGTTAATTACAATAATTATATTATATATATATTGCAAAACTAATAAGGTTAGTTGCATATGTCTTTGGATACATTCCATCACCATCTTCTTACTCAAACAGAATTCTATTCTTCAGGAGTAGTAAACTACTCTTTTTTCAAATAAAGAGCCTAACTAACCTCTCTGTACAGGTGAAGTTTTATTTCCAAGAAGTATGAAGGTCCTGGATTCTGAGAAGTCAGAGCACAGTTCTTCCCATAATACTAGTTTATCTAGTATTTTCCAAAACTATGCAATGGAGGTATGATTAATAAATTCATAGATGGAATACACAGTTTTTTGTTATGGATGAATGTTTTACCTGAACTACCTGTTAAGCTGAGCTGTGGTTGGAATTTTCACAGTACAAAACATTTCATATTTTTACCTCAGATATTTGACATGTTTAAGTTCACATTTGGCAGGAGCATTAAAACATGCAGGAGTTGCTGCATGTGACTATTCTTTTATACTTTCAGCGGTGTTGTTGGTGTTTTTTTGCTGGGTTTTTTTTTTGTGTGTGTGTGTGTTATTGTTATTCCATATAATTTTCTTCTATGTTTGATCTTTTGGACATCTATGCCTGTCAAACTTACAGACAGTGTTATGTAAAGGACACAGCATGGAAAATAAATAAATAAATAATCATTGACTGACAGTGTATTATATGTTTTTGTGGTGGTGAGTTTGCTTGTTTCAAGTGAGGATGAATAACATGAAATCTAAAAATAAGGATTGTAACATATTCTTTTCCTGCTAGTACAAGATTATTTTTGATGGTATTTTCCAGTCTAATCTAGTGATGGAACTTTTCCTGTGCAGGAATCAACTTTGTTTTTCCCTATAAGCTTTTTTTTAAAGCACTATACTTTGACTGAAATACTTGAGCGCAGAAGTCTGCACAATGGTCAACAATTGCAAATGCTAACTTTTGGGTAATGCTTTTTGCTTTTTAAATGCTTTTTCTATGCTTCAAAATACTTGGCAAAAATATATGATCAATATTTGTGCTTCAAAGGTAAAAGTTTTGTGGAAAAAATAATGTACTCTGCAGTGACAAGGTAGTAATAAATCTCATGTTTCTCTAACCATTCTCTTAACCTAATAAAATCCTGTAGATACAATGTCACAAAAGCCAATTATAAAAGAATTCTAAAGTAAAGCTGATAATATTGATTCTTCAATGGTTTAGGTGTTGATGTCAAGCTGCTCTCAGTGCAGAGCTTGCAGTTCTTTGGTTTATGATGAGGAAATTATGGCTGGATGGACAGCAGATGATTCAAACTTGAACACCACTTGTCCTTTCTGCAAAAGTACTTTTCTACCATTACTCCAAGTTGAATTTAAAGACTTGCGGGGTTCTGCAAGGTTAGTGAATTTTACAGTTGCTTTATTTCTGCTGTTGCACTTGTACACAGTTATATTTATACAGAAACATATCTTAGTTATATTTCCTTGTGGTTCTATCTAGATGTGCTACAGTATGTCTCTGCTTATTGGACATTTCAATATTAGTTACAAATTTTGTAAACCATGGAGGCCTCTAGCAAAAAGAGAGGAAAAGGCAAAGAAGTTTCAGATTCGTTGTGTTTTTATTGCTCTTTTAAAAAATCTTTTTATCTTCATATGATGTTTTTATAAGCATTACTATAGAGGAGACAGTATAACTGTTTTAATTTTCTTTAGTTTTTAAAACAGAGCTAATAGATCATGTGTGGAAAAAGAATCTAAAATTGAGAGCAAAGAAGTCCTCCCACATCAAATTTACTAGCAGTTCTGTGTAGCATATCCTAGGAAATGGTTTCAGTTACACATGCCGCAACTTCTTATTCTCTAGTATTATTATTATCTCAGATGATTATTTTTACCTCTTGTAATTGCATTGTGGAGAACAGAACTGAAACTTATCTCAGAATAACTTGAAATAAATCCTCATTGTAACTATTACTGCAGTGAACTGCAGGTTCCATTAGTTATCTTTAATGCTGAAGCAGAACATCTATATTATTTGTATTTACAATGCCTCTGGAAAGCAAGGTATATTCATGTTACACTGTGTCTATAACAGCAAATTTCTTCCAGTCTCAGCTTTATTAAAATAGCAGTCATTCTGTGATGTGCAAGCTATTTGTGACTGATTGTAAATAGTTATAAACTAAGAATCCATTTGTAATTTTGCCACCTTCAAGTAAGATTTCATATATTGCAGACCAGATCTATATATGTGTAATATACTTTTTCTATGTAAGTGTCAGTAAAGAAAATACAATGAAGTTGTATTGTTGTCCAGCTTGCGTGTGAGTGTGCCTGTGTGTTTTTACCCTTTGGTGTCCTTTGTTACTTCTTGAATGCAAATGTAGAAAATTCTAACTTTCAGAAGAATGCTATATTTATATCTCAACCTTCCTCTTTCTCCTCCCTTCTGTTTGTGCTATAACTTAGTTTTTTTCTGAAGCAAAGTACTTCTGGAGATAGTTTACAGAGTGGTAACATTCCTTTAAATACCGATCCTGTGGAGCAGAAACTCTTGTCCAATCCGGCAGCTGCTGATCTGATCAGCTTTTCAGATCACCCACAGTCCAGCCATACCATAGTGGAAGAAACTAGCACTACAGCTGAACAGAGGTGGGTAGAACTGGAATCAGCACTTGGAGTATTTTTTTCTCCTCTTCTAAATGAGTATCAGGAAATAGTTGCAACTGCTGCAATTGGTTCTCTTGTATTCCTTTCAGATGTTCTGAATGTGCTGAGTAATAGGTAAAAGGTTCTACTGACTCTTGTTAAACTCCCTTCACCTTTAAAAATACACACTAATTTACTTCCTGCTTCTTTCTTTGGGTTTAGAATCTAATGCAGCAGGAAAAAAAAAGCCTTGCAGGAAAAAATAAGTCCTTTTGCTGGGACCCTCTTCTTTGAGACAAAGTGGCACTTTGGAGTGGCACAAAATTTCCATTATCATCTATTCTAATGACAAATACTACTGCTTTACATTTACATGTAAGCAATATTATTGCTTGCGATGAAGCTTATGACACCATTTGAGAGAAGAAGCTTTTGGGAGAAGGTGTCATGTTGGAAGAGGAAGGAGCTGAAATAGTGCTACTGTGAATTGTTCCGTGGGTTTTATTGATTATTTTGGTGATGTTTTGATTGATTTTATCTTCATTATCTTTCAAGTTGGAAATCTCAGGATCCCTGGCTAATGCCTGTTTCAGATTATTAAAAATTCAGTTGATGTAGTAGTAGTTGGTCTTAGTATTTTAAAATGGAGAGTTGAAACTGCTTTATGTTAACCTCTGGAACCTCATATTTTTGGCAAAAGCTAGATAAACTTAGGAATGAAAATCACCTTGAAATTAATTTGGTTTCTGTTTGCAGTTTTTTGGGAAGGAGACCCTTTTGCTTTCCTTTGCTTGCCTTTTTCTGGGGGGAGGAGGGCTGGAGGGGGAAGGAAGTATAGGGGACTCAGTGGCAGGGGAGAGGGGCTTGAATTTGTTCATTGTTTCAGTTATGAGGGACAAGTAGGTGACTTGACAAGCCAAATACAGTTTTTGTTTAAATTATTGGTTTGGGAGTGTTTATTTTAAAACTATTTTAGCTATATGAACATACAGTTTCACAGTTTTTTCTATAAATATTTTTATGGTGTTTGTGATTTCAGAAAAAGTTAAATAAAGGGAAGAAGAGATTTAAAAAATGCATTGTCAGAACAATACAATCTTTGATCTTGGTGTTTTGACAAAACTACATCTTGCTCTTTCTAAGCAAGGGAAAACCATATCAAAACAATAATACCTAGTGCAGAACTGCATCACTTCCAGGTTGATCTCTCAGGTTATACCCAGCTGCTGCTTTGGAGGCAGGGTTGTATTGTTCAGGGAAGTGTGGGTTTTTTTTGGTTTGGTTTTGATTTTTTTTTTTTTTTCTCTCTAACCTGCTGCGCTAATCAGCGCTAATCAGGATTTCTGGGGATATTTGCTGGAGTATGTTTGGGATATCTGGGCTGGGGATATTTGGCAGCATTTCTCTGCTTCCTTTTTGTTGTCGTAGGAGTGCTGGGTAAGTTCATAGTCACATACTCTTTTCCATGATCCAGTGATACAGCAGAAGAACAGAGCAAAAGCCCCAGAACTATGAAGACATCTGCCAATAATTCATCAAGAAGAGGAGCATCTTTGACTAGGAGTCACAGTGTTGGAGGTCCCCTGCAGAACATTGATCTCTCCCAGAGACCGTCTCATGGCATTTCAACAGTTAGTCTTCCAAATAGTTTGCAAGAAGTTGTGGTAAGTTTAGAAATTACCACATAGGTTTGACAACAAAATATCTGATACAATGAACTTAAAGTGAATAAAATATCCTGATACTGGCAATGTACAATATTTTTGGTATGGGCATGATCTAATGTTTTTCCATATAGTTAACTCAGAGAAAATCTGTCCTTCATGTTCAGTTCATGTGAAAGTCTCTTGGGAATTGCTTCTTCAGTGTACTGTGCAAACAATGCTACTCTATTTGAAGCACTTAAAATGGTACAAAGCTACTCTTTATATTTCTAAACGGAAAGTTTTCTTAAAAATAACACAAGTTCTATATCAGACTAAATACTACAGCTAACAACATTCCCTTTCAAGAATGAAAAGCCTTTAGTTTTCAAGAATTGTGATTGTTCTGTAAGGTTAAGTAAGAGACACCTCTACAGTCAAAACTGCTAATACTATTAAAGCTATTGTGTTCACTCATTCCTAAAATGAGTGTTCACTCATTCCTAAATATTAATAAAAACTGTGGAAATAGGGATTCTCAAGAGAAATAACCCTGAAGTATTTCTGGAAGAAAATCTTTCACTTTATATAACATTTTTTCTTCATCTTTCTAGGATCCTTTAAGAGAAAGACCTAACCCTCTTCCTGTTTCTGTACCATATTTGAGCCCCTTGGTACTGCGTAAGGAACTTGAATCACTGTTGGAAAATGAGGGAGAGCAAGTTATTCATACGTCTAAATTCATTAATCAACATCCCATAATATTCTGGAACTTGGTTTGGTATTTCCGACGGTTGGATCTACCTAGTAATTTACCTGGGCTCATTCTAACATCTGAACATTGCAATGATGGAGTGCAGGTGAGTGCCTTCCCCATAACAGAACTTCAGGTACCTTCATGTTAAACTGGAGTATTTGGCTCAGTGTGAATAAATCCTTTCCGAGTAGCTCGGATCAAATAAAACAATATAGATTCCTGGTTTTGTAATACTAGTAGATAAGCTTCTTTTCAACAAAAGATCTGAAAGGGTAATGAGCAAAGACAGGGCTTAAATTCTAGTTGAACTGTTCTCTTTAAAAAATCTGGAGTGTTTGTCTCTACAGAGATGGATGATAAGTAGAAGGAAGCAGGATGAGCCTGTGAAGAATTGTAGCAACTCACAAATGCAACACATTGCAATCCATACAGTGTTGATTCCATACTGACGTCTATGATTCTGTTAGGTTACTGGCTTAAGTTTCTTTCTTCTATTAAAAGCAAAATTTTATTATTCATACTCTACTGAATTTCACAAAATAGTTGAAGTTGGAAGAGACATTTGGAGATCATGTAGTTCACCTCCTCCTCAAAGAATGGAAACAAGTTGTCCCGGACAGCATCCAGACAGCTTTTGAGTATCTCCAAGAACAGGACCACCTATGTCAGTACTCAGTCGCTGTCATATATACATGTATATGTACTTTTTCATTCTGCTGAAATTTCCTGTGTTTCAATTTGTACTTACTGTCTCCTGTCACTGGGCACCACTGTAAAGAGTCTGTATCACTTTTGTCTTTTCACTCCCTCCTCCTTAGCCTCCATCAGATGCTCTCCTCCCCTTATCAGATATTTAAGTTCACTAATAAGGTCAGACCGGTGCCTTTTTTTCTCCAGTTTAAACAATCTCAGTTCTCTGAGCTCCAGTGCCTTAAACATTTTTGTAGTCTTTTGTTGGGCTTTTTCCAGTAGCTTCATGTCCCTCTTGTCCTGAGGAGATAGCAATATATAACAGAGTAGTCTGCATTAAACTGAACTAAACTAAAAATGGACATTAAGCATTGCAGGGCAAGCTCTTTTATCCTTCCGTCCCAGTAAAGATGAGAGAGTACATCAAGAAGTGTATATTCTAGCCTCCTTCCACTGTTCTTTAAATATTTCACACTGACCACTTTCAGGTACTTCGTTTCTGTTGTGTGTAGTTAGCCTAGAGGAGGATTAATAAAATAATCTGTTGTCGTTGTTGTTGTTGCAAAACCATTAAAAGAGTAGCCTTTTAAATGGATAAGCAAGCACGTAGTGAATTTTATTGAACATTTTTCTTTTGGTCATGATTTTAGCTTCCTTTGACATCTCTTGCTCAAGATAGCAAGCTGGTATACATCCAACTTCTATGGGACAATATTAACCTTCACCAAGAGCCTGGAGAGCCCCTGTATATATCTTGGAGAAATTTCAGTAAGTAAAATAAGTGTTACGGGAAGGAGATGGAACGGGCTATAGAAAGAAATTGTTGCTTTGTAATATCTTAAATTCATAGGTCCCATCAAGCCAGAAAACTCTTTTGTTATGTGAAACATCTGCCATTTCTTAGGTACTCAACATAGTGTAAACATCAAATTATGTGTCAAAGTATCTTTCTACTCTGTGTGAAAAGGTATGAAAAGATATGTATTCTGTTTTTCATAGGTAATATATTTGTAAGTGGAACGGGGAGCATTCAGTTTATTTGTAGTGTTAGATAAGCTGCACCTGATTCAAGTTTTTCACTACATTATCGTATTATGTTTATACAACTATGAGAAAGAAGAATGTATGGAAAAGAGTATCTTGCATTTTTATAAATGAATGAAAGTTCATAGTTCCAAACAATATGCAAGAATGCAAATATGTCAGACTGCTTGACTATCATAAGAGTAAGATTAAAGACAACCTTCTGTTACTTTCTTTGGAAAGAAAAAAAAAAAGGCATTGTGTAAAGACGCTGTTTCTGCAATCTCTGGGATTCCATTACATATCATTATTGAATATAACTTTGTTGTTCCAAACTTCTTGGTTTTTGTTTTAATGTTAAGAATTACATACCATGCTAATTCTGGTCTTAAGAAGAAGAAAGGATTTGTCCTAAAGATCCTAAACATAAGCATATTGATGAGAAAACTCCAGTCAGAGCACAGAGTAAGATTCAGTATTTCTCTTGATTTCACAAGAGCTTATTGATTGGGACATACTCTCTGCAAAGCATCCTAAAAACCTTCCAGATAGGAATGAAATGCATAAATATGTATAGTAAATGTAAATAAAGGAGGAAAACTTCTCTTTTTTTAATGTTTTTCTGGAAAAAAAATAAGGTATTTGCTCAACACCAGTGCAAAGAATATATTTGGAAAATGAGAAATTACGCTTGTAAACCACAGTTGATAGGGCAGCACGATTTTATGATTTCTAGCCTTAAATTCATTTATACAGCATTACACACCATGTTTGCTGTCTAAAGAGTCACTGTTTTCCAAAGGTTAAGTATCATTCTGGAAGTCGCATTGCAAGCAACAAATCGTGATGGTAAATATCCTATAGTAAATTGAAATAAATTTAATATTTATGGATTTTCTCTTTCAGTTTCCATGATGCTGCTGCCTACAGTGTGTAGCGCAACTTACCAGTTAATTTGATACAGCTTTCAAGAAAGACTTTGTTAAAGAAATGTGAAATTTGATACAGCTTTCAAGAAAGACTTTGTTAAAGAAATGTGATAGTATTTTCTTTTATTTTATTTTGTATAAAAATATCTTTAGGCTTAAAAAAAGTTTGCTGAAAGTACAGTCATAGATCTTAGATAACAGAACATCCCAGGCAACATAAACATAAGAAACTAAAGACCCCTCAGTCTCTTTTGCTTTTGTCGTAGGAAAGGTATAGCACATGGGTAATGATGCACCCTATCACTTGTGTTGCAAAGCAAAGACTATATATGGACAAAGCCATTCCACTCTAATAAACTTCTGCAAAATAAAGAGAGATTCTGTATATATTTTATCTTCTATTACTGATGTGAAAAAAATGTTGTGTTTCCCAGATTCTGCTGAGAAGAGATCCTCCATAATAGCAGAAGATGAGCAGGCAACAAACACCTTGTTAGAGAATATCAAGCTGAGTATCCAACACAATGATGTTTCTAAACCAATCAACTTCCTTCTACAGAAAGTTAAACCAGGTGTCAAACGACAGAGGTAAAGGGCCATCTCTTCTTGTTTTCTTTGCACCCAAAGTAAACAAGATCAGCTGATATGTACTTCACAAGTGTCTTTAAAGAGTATTCAGTTAGAAATGTGTTAAGGCAACAATGGGTACACAAATACTGACAGTGTAGACACAAATCTAATTTATCAAATCAAGTGAGTTAATATAAATGCACTAATTGATTATGAAGATTTTGGCTGCTGATCCAGCAAATTACTAAATATAAATATACAGCATTTTGAAGGCTTCTCCAAACTACCAAAATTTTTACCGACCAGGCATACTCTCTAGGAAGGAGGCATGTGAAAATATTGTGCATCTTTTGTGATCACCACTACAATTCAAAGAAAGCTTCATTTGCTGTCATCACACCAAAAACACCTTACTGTAAATTGCTGCAGATAAGTTCAAGAGTCTATCATGCTAAGTTAATCTTTGGCACTGTAGTTTGTTATTAAACATAAATAAAGCTACCTAAAGAAGAAATTTTCTCAGATCCAAAAGAAAAAAGTAATATTGAATTGTTACATGATATCAATTTCTAAGTTAAATCTTAGCTATTGAAAATGAAAACAAAGCATAACTTCTCTATGCTGCTTGTCTTCACCTTCAAGGAAGAAAATTTAATAAATAGCTGGTGCTTAAATTTGTATTTCTTGTTCTGAAGTCTTTGTGGCATTTTCAATAGGGAGACTGTATGATAACTGCTGCATTTACTGCATAACTGCAGTGATTTGTAATTTTATCGTAATCTGAGTTACGGTTTTCTCACATCTGCATGTTTTCCATAAGCTAGTAATTGTGTAGATCAGTCATCTTCACAAGCAAGAGGGACAGGGAAGATAATACTGTATATAACACTGGGTTTCTAAATTTAGAGTGGTTGGTACTTTTATTTACTCACCTTTCCAAATATTTCCTAGGAGTTTTTATAGAGAAATCCTTTTCCTGTCTCTGGTATCTCTTGGAAGAGAGAATATTGACATTGGTAAGTAAAAATACTATTTCTGCGTGAACTACATGAATTCTTTGTGTGCAGTGTAATAAATAATATATTTTTGAGTTTTTTTTTTTTTTAACGCAAGTTAATTGCTGCATTTTGATGGTGAGTACAAGTACTATCACTGTTGGAGTAGGTGTTGCTTTTATGGAAATCTAATTCAGATGTGGCTACGAGTTTTGACATTTTAATTGAAACTAGTAATAGGTTTTATTAGCTTAATTTTTAGAACTTTATATGGGAAAACTTGGCTCCTAATCTTGCTTATCTTTCCCAGATGCACATATCTCAGATGACCCTTGTGGTGTTTTGCTACCTGGATGTGAATTTTATGTCTATCCCTTCCTGCTAACCCCTTAACCGTGACTTTTATTTGGCTGACACTTCCAGCCAGGGAGTTCCTGAGAGAATGTGACAAGAGGAACATCTCAGGAGCCAGCAGGCAGTGTTACAATAAAAGTGGCTGCACTGCCACTGTTACATTTTCTGATGCTGCAGCCTGGAAATACTTTTCAGGTTTCTCATGAGGATATATTTTGGGAAGTAAAACAAAACAAAACAAAAAGTTCAGTGCTTAATTTAAGCTAAATACCTTTACTGTACTATTTTATAAAAACAAGTGACTACCCGGGACTGAATGTTTGGTGTTTCTTGACTGACTTCAACCACGTTCTTTCTGTTTCAGAGGTCTTCGATAGTGAATACAGAATTGCACTTAAAGCTCTACCTAAGGATGTCCTTGACAAGATGCAGAAAATAGATGCTCCACCAAGCAGTAGAGTTGAATGTTGTAGGAAATGCTTTGGAGCACCTTTAATATGAAAAGGAGAATAGAAGCTATTGAACTGTGGTGAGATAAAAGCAGAGGTGGAAAAAAACAGGAGTGTGGTGGTGATGCATACATTTTCTGAACGTCAAAAAGGGTGATAATTGAGCAATTTATCAGTGATTTCATGCAACTACAACACACTATTGTATATCATCTCATGAGAAGAGTGTAAAGTACTTTAAAATGTTAATGTATGCTATAATTAATTTTATATTAATAGGATGAGATGATTATGAGATGATAGATGAGATGAGTGATGTATCTGCATTTTTCCTTGTATATATTTCCTCTTTCTTATTCCCCAAATGCCACCCCTCCACCCCACAATATCAGGTTGTTCAGAACGATGGCGATTAAACAGAAGCATATAGTTGGTGACTTTTCCACCAATATTTGTCTATTTTAGTGAAAGTCCTTTTCTGACACAAAATGATAAGACCTTTCAGTACTTTAGAATGTTCTTTATCTAAAGAGAGATATCTTGCATTTGTATACAGTATGTATTTATGAATGTAAATGTATGAGTCTTTGGTTTGGAAGTTGGAATGTAACGGTCTTCATCAGATTACACTACCTAAAACTGCTACGTGGCTACTGATCCCTGTTGCAGTCAATATTTTAAATGATCTTTGACTGATCTAAAAAAGATAAAAGAAGATAAAAAGGGGGGAAGGATCCTGTGAATATACCAATGTTTTCTCCAGAACAATGGTAGGCTTTTACACTAAACAGTCAGAGCTGGATGCTAATTAGACGTTATTCTGTCCTTTCATTGACCCTTTTTTCTTTTCTTTCTTTTTTTTCTTTTTTTTTTCTTTCTTTCTTTTTTTTTTCCGTTATCTCACATAGCCTGAAGGTTATTTTGCACTTACAGTCCAAACTCAATATTTCAATTAGAAGTATATTTGTAAATGTTATCTTCAAGTTGTGTGTCCATGCAAAACTGAAGTGCTTGAATGAATGATCATAAAAGAAAATTTCATCTTCAGTTTCATTCTAGTGATAAGACATTTCCTCCCCTTACATGCCCAACTGACAAAAATAGTTATATCTTTGGCAAGAAGAGCTTGGGCACTGTTCTGTGGTTAAAATATTTCTAATGTTAGACTAATATGGTAAGATTTATTCCTACTTTTACTGAACTCTGAGAGTTTTTGGATGGAGTTATTCATGGAGAGAGCAGAAAAGGGAAATATTTGCAGCTTTATTGCAGGGAGCACAGCTGAAACTATAACCCAACTTGAGTATAAATATAATCACTGCATACTACTTTCTTAAACTTGAGGATTATGACTCTCGGTCTGAAGCAGCTACCAGCTGAAAAATCAAAACCAAGCTTCCTATTGGTAAATCTATTTTTCTATAAAACAAATATGGGATTTTTCTGCAAATACTTTTTGTGTTATAGGCTGACTCACTACATTTTGTCTACAAATGCTATTAAGGGCAGGCTCTTCAGCTTCACCTGTTGAAAATACAATGTATTCTTAATTGTGAAAAGCAAAGAAGCAGCCAATGACTTTTTTTTTCCTTTTTTTTTCTGCCCTTCATTCTTTGATGCTTATGCGTGTTCCTTGCCAATATCTGACATCACATTGCACCACAATGTAGAACTGTTTTCCTTTAATATACAGCTGTATTGCCTGATTTTTCTTATTTTCTTCTTTTCTGTTATTATGTAATTTATGTGAACAATTCTGTGCTTTCAAACTAAACATCTCTCTGAAGCGTTACTGCAAACAATTATTACTTCTACAAATAAAAATGGCATTTTTTTTCTGTACCGAACTTAATGACATGCTGGTACATACTTTTCCATACAACTGACACAACTTGCATATAATCAAGTCTTAGGTACCCTTGTATTCTCCCATCTCATTAAATTACAAAGAAAGTCTGTACAGTGTCTTAGATAACCAAATGACATCCAAATTCCTTGTACATCTTTGAAATGCAACTTTCTCATTGTTGCTGAAAATCTAGGATAGTGAAGCAGTAGTGCTGTAGAAATAGCCAGGGTAGGCTATGTTGCAGTATGTAGCACTGAGCGTTTCTTAGACTTTCCTTGTGTATGTACACTAAACCAAAAAGGCCTCAAGACTGAGGCAAAACGGTACTTGGGTGACTCCCAATCATTCTTCCAGAAGAATGAATGTGCTCCCGCAGCACATGGGCTGTTCTGTACACTACAAACTAGCTTCTGCTTCTGTTGTGTGCACCTGGATTTCAGGGTGCTGAAAGTCCTGAATGCGTTTATTTCAAGTCGTGGCTGTGCCTACCATAATTAACTTTTTAATAGAGCTGTAGCTACGTAAGTCAGGGCTTGTATTTTAATGCCTAGTTTTATCCATCTGGTTTTTGAATGAAATCATGATTCTAATCAAAAGCAGACCAGTGATACTGCTTTCTTTATTAAGGTCTAATCTGAGAAGATTCTTTAAAAAAAAAAAGGGGGGGGGAGAGGAAAAAAAAAAAAAAAAAAGGAATTAAGAGTTGTCATAGTTTACTTCTGTGTTGCTGTGTCTGCTTTCAAATGCACCTCCTGTTCCTCCTGTGACTTTTCTCTCTGCTACAACCAGGCAGAGACCACAGGTGTTCCTACACCTAGACATTTTAAGACTTTTAGCCTTTCATTACTTGAAAGAGCAAAGGATTATGGGCGTGGCAAAGAAAAGAGTATGCAGATTTTGTTTGTTTGTTTCAAACAAAGGTTAGCTCAGTAATTCATCCTTGAAAATATGGCCAAAAATGAATAGGGAAGATCTTCAAAACTCTTGCAAACTCTTACATTGTGTTTATTATTCTATTAAGAACATAGTAGATTTTTCTCTGCAAATCCGTGGACTCCTTTGGAAGGACTTGGTTTCTAGTACAGATGCTTCTATTCTGTTTCACACGTAGGATCCTGAGTGTCTGATGCACAACTGAGCTGGACAGGAGTGTTGGGGAGCTGATATGGATGAGTCTAGCCTTAGTTCTCAGTGGATGCAAAATAAGTATTTTGCTCGTTTGGTAACAACCTCTTGCCTCCAGATTTTCTGGTTGGCATATGACTCGCTGGCCATTATTAAGTAGGTGGTTCTGTTTATCATAAAAACCTCATGTATAAAGTTTAGGAAAATGGTTGCAGATAATGAAAACCTGCAGTGGGTTGCACAAAGTAAGGGTGCAAACTAAACTGGCTGTGTATGCGTAGGCAAAAAGTTTATGAAGTATCCAAGTCCAAGCATGTTAGAAAATACCTGTGGGAATAACAAGTACACAGAGAACTTCTTTGAACTGTTGTCCTAACAATGTTAAATGGCAGTCAGATATGCTGAGAGGACATACTTTGTATCTATTGTCAAATCATGCAAAAATTCCTTATGGCTTCGGTAGCTTGTGGAAATATACATATATACGTGTGTGTGTGTGTGTGTGTGTATGTTTTTGTTTTGAGAACTCAAACAAGAAATGTGACCTCAAAAGTTTAAAATCGGGATCTTAAGTGTCCAGCTTCTTATTTACGCGTACTAGAATTCTCAAGATGCAACAACTGTAAGTGAATGTGGAATCGAGTTCAAAATCCTGTTTGGAAGGAATGTGTAAGAGAATGTGTAGAATTGCAGTATTGGCACAATAGTATATACTGGCTTTTCATGTTCTAGTAATATCTGCATGTTACTTACAGACGTATCCTGTCTTCATATTGTGTAACTCAAATTTAGAGAATTAAATTTTAATGGTAAAGTGTTATTTAGCAAATGTTTTTAAAACTAAATTCATTTACTTTGCAAATAACTAAGTCCTGTGCTAAGCGAATTTTCATGTTGTTTAAGCATGGAAAAAGAAGTTACATTGCAGTTGTAGAAGAGTAGTTATATTTCATGGTAACTGAAATAATGGTTGCTGAACTGCCTCACCTAAAAGAATATACCTTTCTTATAATTTTTGTTGAGTATACTGCTTCCTTTCATTAGCTGAAACACAGAAGAATATTTCAAAGTGTATTAATTAGACCATGTAAATTGTATTTTAAAACAATTTGTTAAAAATGAATTAACTGCACAATCTACCCATTAGTTTCTCCTTAAAACTCTTAACAATTGCATCAATGCAGATACCTTTATTTCATTAAATGGTAAAGAGGTAATCTTATTAACTATAATTTTTAAAAACACAGGTTGTGTATTTTTAACCTTTATTCATTTAACTAATCAAAATTTTAAGGTGTCTTACATATACGAACTTTTTCTCATGGACATTTTTACAAAAGAAAAATAACATCCATATACTCTTAACAGCTCAGTTTCAGCACTTAAATTGAACTCTTGTCCTTTTTTTTTTTTTTTTTTTCCTGTGCTGTTTATTATGATGCATATGAGGAGAGTAACTGATTTTTCTTTTTGTCTTTCAGTCTGCATCAATCAATGGTGCAAATAAAAGGGATTGTTTGCTGTTTTTAGAAATATATTAAGCTCCTTTAAGGATCTTAAGATAAACTGTATTTTACTGGGGATACAACTCTTAATGGGGATACAACTGTATTTCAGTGGGGATACAACTCTCTTAATGGGGATACAACTGTATTTTAATGGGTATAAAGGATGTAGTGTGAATAAATTAAGAATTTTAGTGAGTTGGGGAATTTTTTATTAATGCAATAAAATTTGCACTGTTTTAGAGATTGTTTGAACGGTTGCAAGATCGCTTCCATTTACTGTGCTTTGATTAACAAGTATTGCTCTATAATGTTTTTGTACATTTGCAAATGTTTCTTGAGTTGAAAGGGCACTCTGTGTATTCTGAGTTCTGTATAGGCATCTTAGAGTACAACAATTTTTAATGTATTTCCCAAAAATAAAATACATGCAAATTCCATGTGAAACTCCCATTTTTCAGCTTCCTTTTGCCCTTGATAATTATCTGCTTGACTAGCCTTAAAATGTGAATGTCTCTGAATTAGACAAAGCATGTATTCTTTGACTGCCTGGTGAGAATTGCTTATAGCACCTCAGTGAAATTGTGAGTGGTGGGAAAGGGCGAGGATGGGGTTGGGGCAGAGAAGGTGCCTCCTGCTGGGGGAGATGGGGCCAGGGAGGGAGCGTGGCCGAGCTGCCCTAGGGAAGCAGCAGCTTTGTCGAGATGGCGAAAGCTGACGGCCACCCTGAGGGAGGCCGGACCTGAGCGCGATGGCCCCGGCCTTCAGTAGGGTCAACTTGTTGCTCGGACCTGGAAAAGGGTCGCTGGGTGCGCAGCTGGGAACAGGTTTGGGACTGTACTTGTCAGAGCAGGTGCTGAGTTCGGGTTTGGTTTGTGTTGTAAAGGAAGGTTTAACGGGAACTGCTCTGAGATGCAGTGGTGCGGTAGGAAGGAGGCAGGAATCAAAGCTTGTCCTTAGGAATTCCTAAAGAAACATGAACGCGAGGAAGATGCAGGGACTAAGAACAGTGCGTTTCCTTTTGTGCCACAACTGGCAACCTGAGGGGCTGTAATAGCTGGAGGGCCTAGCTGGAAATTGTTTCTCTCTGACTCGCAAGCTACCACCAGCAACTTAGTAGTGCTGGTTCTCCCCCTTTCTGAGGACCAAACAACTCTTGTCCTCACACAGGCAAAGCTGGAGCAGGGGCCGCACAAGAATGAGAAGTTCAAGGAGGGCAAAGAGCTGGCCCTGCAACTGGGGCCCGTGATCCCCCGCACCAGCACAGGCCCATGGGCAAGTGCCTGGGAGCAGAGGGACACACAGGGGGACCCCTTGTGTCCTGGTGGACAACAAGGTGACCATGAGCTACCCACCCTGCCCTCAGGGGAAGGGAGGTCGACTGCGCCCTGGAGCGCTTTGGGAAGAGCATTGCCAGACAGGGAAGGAGCTGATCTTCCCCTTACGAGGTGGGCATGAGGCCATGGTGTGCCACAGCCCCTGGGCAAGGAGGGCAGGTAAACATGAGTCCAGCAAAGAGGGTCATAAAGGTAATAGGCAAAGAGAGGGCTCAGGAGAATTATAGTATGTGCCACATCTTTGCTCGATAGAGCCCTGAGCAACCTGCTGTAGCTGACCCTGCTCTTGGCAGGGGCCTGGACAAGCCCCCAAGGTGCCTGCCAGCCCCAGCAGCTCCACAAGGATGGGCAACTGGCCAGGGCTCAGGAAGGCACCAATGCTGCTTCACCCCTTTACTGGAGAGGAGCTCAAAAGAATGGAGCTCAAATTCTGTGCAGGCCTCTTTCTTAAGCATTTTTGCCTCTGGCCTTTCTGTGACTACAGAATTTAATGCTTATCTAGTGCAGGCTATTAGAGCTGCAGATACTTTGTGCCGACACAATTTCAAAGCCAAACAGCAAAACCAGATTGTGTCCAGAACCCCTGTTCCTCACACCGAAGCTCCAGCTGTTTTTTTTTGTTTGTTTTCCAGTAGAGCTCCAGGCTGCAAACTGGAACAATTTAAATTGCAGTTTGGAACAACTGCTTTCTATTTTAAAATAATTCTCTTGCTCTTACAACAGCTGCAGCAGGAATACATGAAGTAGGAAATTCTGCCCTCACCTCACATCAGTATCACTTAATCCAAATTACAAATTCAATATGACTACTTAACCTTTCTAGGCCTGAAACCTATTGTCAGCCAGGCTCTTGTTCTGCAACTTTCAGTCTGTAGGACTCTGGATTCTATATTCTAGGCAAACTTTTTTCCAAGCAGGTCAGGTGAGACCTTGGCTTAAGTAGGTTTGCTAGGCCCACAAGAAACTAAGAAAGTGTTTATGCACTCATTACTTTTCCAGTGGTGATAAAAACTTAACATGCTGAGGCTTTTTACTGAAAACAAGAAATCTGGGTGAGAACTGAGATGGATGCTGACTACTTTGTCAAAGGTACCATGAAGACAACCTGTTCAGCACAACCCATTCCACTTCAAACACCTGGCAGGCAGTCTCACATCACCACTGCACTCTCATCAACCCCTCTCAAGTACTGGATCTGCTCAAAGCACAGTCTCAGAATACATAAAGAGTACAGGGTTTTAACATTTAAGTGAAATGCCAACATCAAATCTTATAATAGGTGGCTTACTCCCAGTCAGTCTTTAGTTCCATTTATCAGGAGGAAAGTGCAAAAATACACTGAACTCTTCCCCAAATCAGATGAAGGCCACAGGTTTTTACTATGTTATGCTCAAGGCTATTATAACTTTGCTATTTTCACCAAATGCATGAACATGGATCACATACTGCCAGAAAAGAACTTAATCAAGACCAATGATTCCTGTCCTAACGTAGTTGTATAATGAAGTTTGTCCAGAAGAATGATTATTTTAACAAACGACCAGTAACAAGACAGACTGTAAAGTCTCATGGTGAAAGTTAACCACAAAAGGGGTTTATTTTTATCATCACATGCATCTTTACTTCTGACTTGACTCAGATTTAGATGTAGAAGCTCTCAATGAAGAAAGCCGGCGCCTTTTGGCAATCTGCTCCTGGCGTTTTTCCTTGGCCTCCTGGACAGGGGGAAAAAGTACAAAACAAGTGATGAGACATTGCACTTGGATCAAGTATTTCTTTAAGAGATCTACAAACCCCCTGCATAAATGGAACTTGAAGGAAACACACTACAATAATGACTGTGTAACTAAAGCAAAACCCAGTATCCTTTTCCTGCCAGATGGTAAGATTCCTGCAGGTACCCACACCTCTACAGGCCCATGCATCTGAACACAGTACTAAAGGGTAACGCAACCTACAGTCAAAAAGCACTCCTGCAGAGTTCAGAACACAGTCTATCTATCTGCTTTCGAGCACTGCCCATCTGGAAGGCAGGAAGTTTTAAAGCACTGATGAAAGTTCTAACAAAGAGTGCTGTGCAAACGGTGGCTGCCCTTCCATGTTCAAGGTCACAAGCTAACGCCAACAGCTCTTTACCAAGTCACTTTCCAGTCAGGGCAACTGTTGGAACCTGCTTTCCCACAGTCACCCCAATGCCCGGGCCAGCACCACACCAAAGGACTGTGAAGCCACAACTGCCACTGTGAGCCTGAGCACCACTGTCTTCAAGCTCCAGCCTCACAGAAATGCAAGAGCAGTTAGCCTGGCCCCTGACTGGCAGGAGACGGTAATGCTTAGGAAAATGCTTTTGACTGGAGGCGCTTACACTCGCATTCCAGCATTCCTCATGTCCTACATAACACAATGTAGTTGTGCAGTGCACGTACAGTCAAGATCACCAAATCCCTTGATCCTACAGACTCCATATAGCCAAGCAGGACAAACACCCACCTTCATTCTCTTGGCCAAGAGCTTGGCATATTCCGCTGCTTCCTCCTTGTTCTTCTGGGTGCGCTGCTTCTTCAGAGCGATGCGTCTGCGCTTGTGCTGCAGAACTCGAGGAGTCACTAGGCGCTGGATCTTAGGAGCCTTGGTCCTAGGTTTCTTGCCTAAAGAGAACTTCTGATCAGTAAAAGCAACAGTTTTCTTCCAAAACAGCCCTAAGCACCCCCTATCCAATCTGTGAACAGCAAGTGCCACTTACTCTAAACAGCAATGCTATTTTAAATACTGTTATACTAACTCAAACCACTTAGTTCAGCATCTAGGCCTGTTTCACAGAAAGGATAATCAATTACCATTGAATTTAACAGCAAAAAAAACAAACACTGTTGACATTGCTGTGAAACAATGCCCTCCACCTGCAGGCAGCTTTGTGAGGAATCCCTTGCTTCTCAGATGACCACCTTCAACATTTTCCCTGGACCTGAAGTAGGTAAAGATGGAAAGCAATCCTCTTGCTTTCAGAGCAGACTGTTGTACTTTCAGCTTTAGAAGTTTCTCACATAAATAATACATGCACCTGTGAGATTTCACTGTCTTGCAGCACACAGCATAGCTCCCATGACACCACAGCTGCCATGCCAACAAGCAGTTTTACCCCAGAACTCTCCACAGTGCCCGAGCACTATTATTATATTATTTCTCCTAAAACACTCCTCACCCTTCCTGTATCATGTGCTAACACAGAACACCAAACGAATCTTGGACTGCAAGAAGAGACTGGGGAGAACAAAAAAAGTGACTTCCAAAGAAAAGCACATTTCAGACTGCCACAACAGGGAAGAAAAAAGAAAAAAAAGTGTCTCAGCCGCATCAATCAGTATTTTGATTCCCTACCACCATCACACCAAAAATGGATGTTTCAAAAATATTCAAACACTCTTCTTCCATCTAATTCTACTAAAAAAAAAAATAAATTAAGGTTACTATATGGAGTATCAGAAAATACAACCAGATATTCCACCGATTTTTTAAAAAAACATGTATTTTTCCTAGGAGATGGAGAAATTAGAGAGAAATGGAGGGAAAACAGAGAAGTGTTCACTTCTTATTCACGATGTACAGCTGACAAAGTCTAAACCCTTAAGTTAACTAACTGCAGCAGCAGATGAGTTATCAGGCAACGAGGTTCACTCTCTGCAGTAGACTGGCCATCCCTATTCAGTACCACAGAAAGACGAGTAGAAAAACCTGAGTTCTTACCCTCTTTGTTCAGAGGTTTCCTCACAACATACTGTCGAACATCATCTTCCTTAGAGAGATTGAAGAGCTTTCGGATTCTGCTGGCCCTTTTGGGACCAAGACGACGTGGCACAGTTGTGTCTGTCAGTCCAGGAATATCCTTTTCACCTTCGAGAGAAATTTTGCTATGTTAGTTAAGCCTACAGCTAAAACGCCTTCTTTTTTAATCGGAAAGCATCAATTTTTATTTTGGAATATGTAAAAACCTCACCAGAATACCAAGGAATCTTTGGCACACACCTGCCAGGACTGCAATAGCCAGCTACACTTTTCCAATTTAGAACAAACACGTTGCTGGCACTTATAAAAGCACTTCAGTCCAGAAGCAGCGCTTCCAAAGGTAACTCAACTAGTGTGGAACTCGGGAGGGCCTTCGGAACACGCGTGCGGCCTGCGCTCGGGCCAGCCTCCCACACCCTGTCCACACGAGGCAGTCCCCACTCTCACCTTTCTTCACGATGACCAGGTTGAGAACGCTGAGGTTGGCGTCGACGATGCAGCCGCGCACGGACTTGCGCTTCCGCTCGCCGGTCCTGCGCGGGCGGTAGCAGGAGTGGCCCTTGCTGAGCAGCAGGCGGACGCGGCCGTGGGTGAGGACGCCCTGCTTCATGGGGAAGCCCTGCTTGTCGTTGCCGCCGCTGATCCGCACCACGTAGCCCTGCGGAGGCACACAGGCACGCGCTTGCTGCCGCCCCTCTGCTGCTCTGCGGAGCAGGCACGGGCACGCGACGCGGTGACTCAGGAAAAGCTGCACCACAACGCCAGCACTGTCCCCTCGGCTGCGGGATCTGCTGCTTCCTGGGAGCCAAGATCTAGGTTTTGTCCATGAAAAGAAAAATGAACACTCTGCTCCCCGTTTTGTGGGGGGTTGAGGTTGTAAGGGACCTCTGGAGATCACCTAGTCCTACCCCTCTGCTCCAGCAGTGACACTCAGAGCACCACAAGCACCCCCTTGCCCAAAGTATGCCAGATCACCCATATCAAGACTCCACTCTTGTAAATCCCTCCACGAGATCTAGCATGGTGTTTACCTTCCATATCCTGGTTGCAATTTAACCACAACGGCAGCAATTACGGCTCGGATCAATCAAAGACGACCCAAAATTACGTTACGGCACAGACTTTGTCTTCCCGGCTTAGGACAACCTGACCAAAAGCAGCAGCGTACTGCGAAGAGCAGCAAGACAGCACGACCGCGTAGAACAAAAGCACACGAACGCCCGGGGCAGCGCGCGCAGCAACGGGGAGGCCCGACGCCCGCACCGCTCACCTTCCACTCCTCGCCCAGCGAGTCGGCCGCCACCTCGGTGGCCATGCGCTTCTCGTAGAAGGTGCGCAGCTTGCGCTCATCGTCCACCTCGATGAGCTTCTGGCAGCCCGTGGCCGGGAACGAGATGTTGAGCTGCGGGGGAAGGCGCACGGCTCAGCGCGACCGCCATGTCGCGCCGCCGCAATCCGGGCGCATCGGCGCCGCCGCGCCGCCCGCCGCCGCCCCCCGGGCCCCTGGCGCGGCGCGGCCGCCCCCGCGCGCCGCCGCGGAGCCATGGGCGCTGGCGGGGCGCGCGGGCCCCAGCACCGCCGCCGCGGCCTCACCTTCATCCTCGCCGCGCCGCGCCGCCGCCCAGAAAGGCCGCACTTCCGCCCGCGCCACCCCCTTACCCGCCGCGAGTCTCGCGAGAGCGCCCGCGGCGCGCCGCGCGCCGCCCACGTGGCCGCGCCCGCCCAATGGCCGCCCGCGGCCGGCGGGGGCAGCCCCGCCCCCTCGCGGCCGCGCGGCCAATGGCGGCGCCGCGATGGAGGCTCGGGCCGCGCCGCGTGTGTCCGTCCCGAGCCGCAGTGCGAGCGGCCGCGGGCGGGCACGGGGTGCGCGGGGGGAACGGCCCGGGAGGGCGAGCGCAGGGTGAGGGAAAACAGCGTGCTGGAATGGGCAGAACGCGGAAGAAAATACTAGTGTGCCTCTGCTGGGAAATAGACAGCAGTACCTGCATCCTCATGGCGTGGGGCAGTGACTGAGCACTCACAGCTTTGTCCCCTGAGGACACTGCCGGCATCGGTGCCTGCTTATTTTTTGCACTCATGTTTTAGAAAGCAAAGTCAGAGGAAGAGGTGTTTACAGTATCGGTATACACAGCTTTATCATTACATAGATCTGTATGCTTGGTGCGTGAGGGGTATGAGAAAATGCGAAGGAAAAAAAAATTGTTACTGAGTACCTGCATACTGCAAGGACAACTTTGCTTCCACCTAGGCAGCAGAGACTGTAAAAGGCTTTTTAAACCTGAATAGGTAGCTAAGAAAGGGAAGTACCTGATAGTTAGGAGTAGTATGTTGAGTTAGAAATCTGGCAGTTTTGTTAGCATATTTCATAACCTAAGAAATCTTTGGAGAAAAAAGAAATCCTGCTTACATCTCTTCAGTTTGGTTAGCTTTTGAGTCAGGGCTAAACTACTTTTCTGCATGTGGTTTCCTTCCTTCCCTTCCTTCCTTCCTTCCCTCTTTTCCTTCTTCCCTTCCCTTCCCTTCCCTTCCTTTCTTCCTTCCCTCTTTTCCTTCCTTCCCTCTTTTCCTTTCCCTCCCCTCTTTTCCTTTCCCTTCCCTTCCTCTCTTTCCCCACTCCTCTTTTCCCTCCTCTCCCCCATTCCTCCCTTCCTCGCTCACAATAAGGAAACCGCCTCTTTGCCGCGCCGTGCGGCTGCCGCGGGGGCTCCCTGCGCGGGGCACCGACCGATCCCAGTGCGCGGCCCCGCCGCTGCCCTCGGCGCCTTCCCCGCTTTGGGGGGCACCTCACGGGGCCTCGCTCAGCCCGGCCCCCCGCGCCGGTGCCGGGAGCCGCTTCCCTCGCTGCCCTCGGGCCGCCCCGCGGCGCTCATGGGCCGGGCGGGCGGGCGGCGCCGCCTCGGGGCGCGGCGGGGCCGGGCCGGCTCTCGCCTGGCGGCCGGCGCGGCGCGGCGCGGCCATGGGCGCGCTGCTGTGGTGGGACCAGCTGCGCGCGGGCAGCTCGGAGCTGGACTGGTGCGAGGACAACTACACCATCGTGCCCGCCATCGCCGAGTTCTACAACACGGTGCGTGCGGCGCCGAGGAGCCGCGGGCAGCGGGCCGGAGCCGCCGTCCGCGCAGGGCCCTGGCGTGGGGGAGCCTCGCGGAGCCCGCGGGCCCCTTCCCTTGCGGCTGCCATGGCGGGAGGGTCGCTGCCAGTGCCGTGCCCGGCTCGGGGTTTCTCTTTCGGGTGCGGGGTGGCGCGGGCACCGGCACGGCGCTGCTCGCTCGGTGTCTCGCTTTCCTGCCGCACGGTGTGCTCTTGGCTTGTTTTTCTCCCCCGAAATTCCATCCTTCGCCGAGTTCCTCCTCCCTTGGTTTCTTTAATTCCTTGGTGTTTCTTAGCTTAAAAACAACAGACGACAGTGGTGCACTCGGCTGGAGGAAAGGTGTCTGGCTTCACTCACTCCGGGAGTCTTTATCAGGGACTTTCCTCTTGTGCATGCTGCACACTTAGAACAAGTAATACCACTGCACACTGTACATATTGCTCCCTTATTGTTTGTTTTGGTTTTTTTCCTTGCAGCTCACTCCAAAATTCTCTCAGCCTGTGCTGTGGGAGAACCTCAAGGGTGAGGGGGGAAAACTGTCCTCTTTAGTTGTCCCTGTGAACTCAACTGTTCACAAAAAAAATAATAAAATAGAACAGAGGAAAAGCTCCGGACAACCAAGAAGTTCCTTAGAGAAGGGAGCTAGCTACACAGGCAGATGGACATCCCGCCAACTGCACCGAGCAGGTTAGCTGTGGCATAAAAACCTTGCAAAGTGCCAGGAGCTGCAGCCGTGTCCCAGTGAGTGGGACAGGTTCCAGGCAGGCGAGCACAAGTTTGCCCTGCAGCCTGTGGTTCTGCAGCAGATGTGTGTGCACGAGCAACATGTGCACTGGGAGTGAAGAAAAGGCTGCACTGGTGGACGACGCGGGAGAGCTTCAGCCTCAGGTCGCTGTGAGGAGTTGTGATCTGCGCTCCCAGCTCCTGAAAATTAGGACAGTTTCATTTGCAGTGGCTCAGTGGGTGTCTCAGAAAAGCCAAGTGTCTGTGGGACCCTTGGGAAGCTTTGTTCTTCTTTAATAATGATCTAAGCAGAGTCCAAATTTTATTGCTTCTTGGCACGATCTGAGGTCTGTTTTGAAATTTGTTGGAAGTTTTAGGCAGGACCTTTTAGCAGGCTTACATAAAACATATACAAAGATCTCCTGATGTTGCAAGAACATGTGCGGGGGTATTTCTGAGAGAAAAAAAAAAGGATGACTTGTTTGGGTTTTAAACACCTGAAAACTGTAACCCTTTTTTTTTCCCTCTTACTACTTAAGTCATTACCTTTCAGGTTAGCATGTTGCATTCAGTTATGCATGTAACACGTATTTCTTGCCAAATATCAATTTAAAGAGAGAATACTTGAGAGAGAATTCTTATTCCTCCTCTTTTGTTCCTTATTAGCAAGGGGATAAAAGTTTAAAACAGGTAACAAATAGTATTAGGAGCGCGAGAATATCCATATGGTCTTTGCCACTTCTTTTCTGTTACACAGATCTTCCATTCTGGTGAGTGGCATGCTCTTTGATCAACATGTAGAAGTCCCTGTAAACCCCCTCATTGGTACTAGGTTAATTTTTGCTGTTCCCTCACAAAGGGATAGTGCAAAACATGCTGCCTTCAAGGCTGAACACTGCAGATGTGGTCTGACTGACGCACGGAGTAATAGAAACTGCATCGTCTTTGCTGGGACTGTGGGAAACATCACATTTGGTAGGACTGTGGCCAGATGAGAGCAAAGTTAGGCCGCTGTGATCCGAACTGACCTTTGGCATTCTCTCCACTGCCTGTGTCCTTTATTCGTTTCGTACAGCCAAGTAGTTGGAAATCTAAAGGTCCATGATTGTATGAACCAGAGGCTGAACTCCTGCTGATGGGATGCTTACCCATTTTCCAGAATTGTAACGCAGAATCATTCCCTTTTGCTGATCCCAAATGAAACTGTACTCTAATTACTAATTTTTGCGCTGCTATTATCTGTATCGGGGTTTGATTTGTACATTAGCAAACCATACAGGCTAATTGTGTGAATTCAAAAACGTTACATGCAAATACCTTCAGAAACACAATGGGTAGATGCCTTAATTGCTTGGAAAGAATAGTGTCAATATTGCAGTTTATCTAAGGATGTGGCCCTTGTAGCACCTGGGCTGGTAATAGAGAGTGAAGGCACAGGTTAGTTCTGGTCTGGTTGAGTCCTTGGCTTGAAACCAAGAGAACTTAAGGAACTTGTTTGAGGAATTGCTCCCAAGACCTGATTTGAAATATATAGCTTGATACAACTTGTGGAAAATACCAGTCATGTTGTATGCAAAGGAGAATTAAGCGATTAGATAAAGTAAACATGAGGACCATTGTGTTTCTTGTAAACTTTTAGTACTGAAATTACTTCAACTTTTGCAATGTTAAGAAATACGATTGGTGGCCATTCCATAAAGAACAGACCCCAACCAAGCTCTAGATTTTAAATTGCGAAGGTCTTCTTGCATTTGCAGGTAGGACATTAACATGAACAGGAGTTCAGTGCCAGAGGAACAGTGCCATAGGGCAGAGCTTCTCTTTTGTTATCTAATCCCTAATACAAAACCACATTGTTACAGGTATGGTAAGTGGATATAACTCATCTGTCATCCTGTTCCTGGCCCAAGAAAGGATTTTCTGGTCTATATTTTTTGTATAATATGATTACCTTGTCTGATTTTGATGTGTGGACAGCTCTAGCCGTAGAAGTAAAAAGTCGTTCTTCTACAGCCCTTTGTTTATAGTGCTTTTTTTTTTCTTCTTTCTTTCTTTCTCTTAATACCTCTCTCTGTCTTCGCTGTGGCTAAATACAACTCTTTAAGCACTCTGAGGTCCAAAAGGACTTGTTAGTGTTCCTGCTGCTGGTACACTACATTTCCTGCTTGTTTTGGGGTTAGAAGCAGCCTTCTCACCGTGCCCGGAAACGCACATAGCACAACAGGTTCTGGCCTCTGCCTTTTTTTTTTTTTTTTTTCCTTGGCCGGGAGTGTGGGAATAGAGGATGATTCAGTGAACCTGTTAGGTAGAACCTATAGGTTGTTTTAACAGCACTTGTGCAAATCAGTCCGTCTCTTAAAGTCGGCTTTAGTGCAAGTCCATAGAAATAACTTTTTGTTCTTCGTGCTGCCTCCTCAGAGAGACGATGCACCCAGCACTGTGGCTTTGCTGGGTGACGTTAACAACTTGCCATCGTCTTTACTTGTGAACTACAAAGACTAGATTTGCTGGCTTGGTAGCTCGATGGAATTCCAGAAGTGGAGTCCGTTCGTTGCTGCTGAAGAGATGCTTGGTGTGCAAAGAGTTCGTCAGATGATACTCTTCACAGCTTCCTGAAAGAGGACAGTGCTGTGAAGAAGCTTGGCTTGAACCTGCAGGGCTGCGGTCTCTGGAGGAGCTCGCCCTCTCCTCAGACCCGTGTGGTGTAGGAGTGTGCAGAGCCATCGGACCAAGCCGTTCTGCAAAGCTGTAATGTGAATGTCCCCTAGGACACTCTGTGGGTCCATGAGGGGCCTACAGACAAAGCTGTAGACAAGACTATAGACAAAAGAACAAGCGGGAGCTAGTAACTGGCCAAAGAGGGTATATCTTTGTGCTGGCTTAGAAGGTGCGCACGGTGGGAGCAGGAAGGCAGCTGCCTTGGCAGACCCTTCCCGAGGAGCACGGCGGCTTCTCGCCTGCGCAGAGCCTGGTGGCTCCTGCCCTCTGTCCTGCTGAGAGCCCTTGCTGCAGATGAGCTGTGGCACTCACTGCAGGACACCAGAGCTAATCAGGAGGCCTTACTTTTCTCTTTTCGCCTCCATTCTCCTTGCTCTCTTCCTCAGCTTTCAGACAACCAGATGCCAACAGTGGTGCAAATACTTGTAATTATCAGGCAGTTAATACACAGGAGTTGGACAAGTAGGACAGACTGCCACAGATCTGATTTTGGTAAAATGTCAAAGAGCAGGATAGTGGTCCCTGTCAGTGTGCAGACCTCCCCGTGCTGATTGCCTAGTGACTGCCTATGCAGAGAGGAGGATTTTGCCAAGTTTCTGTCTTCTCAGTATATTCATTTTACTCTTTTTTTAAAGAAGTAATGCTGAAGGCTCCAGCGAAGTGCTCTGCGTTGGTTAGCTCTGTGTGTGGGCTGGGTGCTGATACCAGGGATCTTTTGATAGATACTTGCAAGGTGTTTATAGTATTAAACTGAGCAAGGCAATAGCTCTTTCTAACTATTTTACTTCAATGGAATTTGAAAGCCAAGACTTTTGAAGGAAACACATCTTTTCTATGAGGATATACCTTTCATGTGAGGGAAGGTGTCATACAGGAACTAAATGGTGCTGAGAAAATGCTCCTATAATTACTGTCATTTTGAATGCTCTCCTAGCAGTATGTTTTGATGACTCTTGTAAACGTTAATTGAGATGTGTCCATTTTAATCGGGGTAAACTTTGTTCTCAGATTGGCTCAGACTGTGCAGAGAGGTGTGAGGAAATGCCTTTATTTGCCGTAGCTGAACCACTTCCTTACCAGATTGTTGTTATTAGCTGCATGAGCTTGTGGGTCTCCAAGAACAGGGGACCTGTTCCCCTGGAGCCCTGCTGTCCCCAGGGCTGCTGTACATCTGTCTTAGGAGAGCATTGCCAGGGCTGCTGTTCCCACGGGCCAGGCGCGGGGAGCGTGAGGAAGGTGAGAAGGAGGAACTCGCCTTTCCCCTCTCCGGCTGTGGCGGCCGCTTTCGCAAACCTCCCGGCGGAATAGAGCAGTGCTGGCGCGCGGCACGGGTGGTTCCTTCCCCAGAGAACCACACGCTCAGTACATTTTTTTTTTTTTTCCCTAGAGCTTAAAGAGAGAACTATGCTTTTGGGTTGTTGATAGATAAGAGAAAATATGCATTTGTTCAACTCATATATATTACATAAAAGAAAGTTAGGAATGGTGTCAGCTACCAGTACCTTTTCATACTTTTGTAACTTCTTGACACTACATACTCCTGCAGCTTTTCAGGCCCATAGTTTTCAGTCACACAGTCACTGTCCTTCAATTCTCCAGTCACTTCTGTAACGAAGAACCAGGAGGAAAAGAATGTAGAAGGACTTCCAACTTCAGGCTTTCTTTGTCCTGCACAAAAGGTAAAGGGTCACGTCTTTACCTGACTTGTATTTCAGGCCTGCCAGCACAATAGCTATTTGACTTCAGCCAAACTTCACAGGCCCTCCCTGGTGCCCATAACTTTAGTGTTTTTCCTTGCTAGGCTTTCTAGACAGCCTTTGAGGAGAGAGTTCACATGGTAGGACTCCGTGTTCCCAGTCTGTTTGCTGCTGCAAACTTCCTGAATTGCAATTGTCTGGGTATTTGTAGACTCGCAGCAGAGTTCCTTTGGGAACAGATTGGAAAGATAATGTGACAAGCACATTTTACGCTGCTCCCAGTCCTCACACTGTTATTAATTTAATGTTATTAAACAAAACATGCTAATACTTTGTAAAAAAAATCAGCTTTGACAGAAACTGAGGGCTGTACTTTGATAGGATGTGGCTTCACTGGCTGAAAAAAATCATTTGTAGATGTTTTAGCCTATAAATTTTAAAGATTTGTTTTATTTTCTGTCAGTATTTGATGCATTTTGTTTTATTTTTCCTAGATAAGCAACATCCTGTTTTTTGTTTTACCGCCCATATGTATGTGCTTATTCCGCCAATACGCAACCTGCTTCAACAGTGGAATATACTTAATATGGACCCTCCTAGTTGTGGTTGGTAAGTCCCTGTTTATCTGCTCATGCATGAACTGAAAGGGAGAGGAAATCAGTTTTTCCTGCTTGCACTCGATTGTTTCTGCAAAACAAAGCAACCCTGACGTCTGTTGAGGAGTCTGCCTGTACTTGGTCGGGGCCGAGACGCTCGTACTTTCTGGCAGGAAGACGCCCTGAGACATTTCGGGCTGCTGGGAACTCTGGCGCTAGCTCCGTTCCCCTCCTGTCCTTCCTCTGCATAACTTCTTGTGTGTGCATGGGCTTCCTCGAGAGCACTGCTGGCCCTCCTTCCTCCAATGCTGTTTCCACAGTGAGAGCTGAAAGTTCTCGGCACAGCTGAAGAGGATAATGGTATTTTGTATTATTCTGAGGCTTTTTAATGATGGAGCTGCATGCTTATCCATACTGAAGGAGAATGAGTCTTAAGCATGTGCCCAGAGATGATTGGAACTTTTAAGAGGCTGTTTGAAACCCTGTGGGACAGTACCTCACTTTCCACTTATGAACATGATTGTATCTTGGCCACTCATCTCAAGCTCCTTCCTTTCTTTCAGTTACCTGTGCCAGTGAGAAATTTCAGGAGAAGCATTTGAGTGTTATTTTTTTGTTTTGTTTTTGCATTTAATTTCACTACTAGATGTTTTTTCACATACATGTACTTTGCTATTGGAAGATACTGTTAGGTCCGGTATCCGAATTGACAGGGAGAGAGACAACCACCATAGATATATATATTGTCTTTTATTAATAGAAGAAAGATAATAAGTATTACCAGCTAGCTGGGGTCCGGGCTTTCCCACGCAGGGGTCACACCAGGGACCCCGACCACTTTGGGCGTCCCTCTTTTATACCGTTCTTGCCCAAGAGTGTTCCCCCTCCCGTTTTCCTGTTTTGCATTCTTGTTAATGTTATCTATTTTGCTGAATTAAAACATCTGGATAAGCAGCCCCCCTATCATCCTGATTGAGGGCAGGGCACCCTAACCCCGCCACCTATCAAGGGTCCAGACCTTGCCATGAGCAGGGCATCCTGACCCTGCCATCTATCAAGGGTTCTGCCCCTGCCATGAGCAAGACCTCCGGACTCTGCCAGTTATCATGGGTCCTTGTGCTCTAAGACTCAGCTTATTCTACATTAGCTATTTAACCCCTACCTTCCCTGCTAATGCACCCTACAATACATCTTTAGCTCTTCCTTTTGCAATGTGCTTTGTGATTAATCTGATGCGCTGATAATTTCTATTTCCCTCTTGGCATGATCAGAATTGTTATTTTTTTCCCCTATTCTTTCTTTTTTATTAAACCTTTTCTAGCCCAAGTAGTGTTCACTGTCTGTTACTTGGTCCAGATCATGAAAGCATGTTTCTGGCTGTACCGTGTTTTATCTGTTCATACTGCCTTTTTTTCGCCTCTTTCCAGGGATTGGGTCCGTTTACTTTCACGCCACGCTGAGTTTCCTGGGCCAGATGCTGGATGAGCTGGCTATTCTCTGGGTTCTGATGTGTGCCCTTGCCATGTGGTTCCCCAGGAGGTACCTGCCAAGAGTGTTTCGAAATGATAGGTAATGCACGGAGCATAATACACTTCCCTGTCTCTTGAAACATGTAACACTAACACCCAGGCGTGCCTGTAGTGATGGTGGGTGATCGTCTAGTCCTACAGCTCCTGCTACTACATTCTCACCTCCTCTTCCTGTCTCTCATATCTTAGGCCCATCAGGATTTAGAAATCCCGATTCTACAGATCCTCATATGTCCTGTAACTTCAGGCCTTGGAAGGAGGTAGATTGCCTCTGGAGTACCTATTTTTCATATTGATTCTAAAATGACTGTTAAATGAGTAGTTTATAAAATCCATGGCTAAAAATAGATAATAGAAACCATGCTTCCCACCTGCATTTATATAAGCCGAAATGCACATAGGAATAGGCTTATGGAAGTCAGTTGAATATTCATCTCAATACATAAGGCAGTGGTTAAGTGCATTTTTTATTCAAAAACTAAGTAGGTGTTTGGTTAGAAGTTAATTGTTGTTGTAAAAAGATTTTTTTTGTTGCTGTTTCCTGAGGGGTTAAAAAAGCAAGCAGTGGAACTAATTTCAAGAATCTGTAAAGCCTGTGGGCACAAGTACGTTCACGTTGGTCTTTCACACAATATCGCCTCATAGTGCAGAGGTTTGAAAGGCAACATGAATGTTCAGTGCTCTGCAAATTGCTGCCTCTTCCTTTTCCATATTGGTATGATCTGTTTTTTTTCCTTTGTTTCCTTTTGTTGTGTGCCTGATTAGATGTTCCTGGGGCTGGTGCCTAGATTGCCCTTTCCTCAAAACTGCTCTGAGAAAAATGCATCACATGTTACCATGTACAGTCTTGTGTAACCTCATGGCTTTCCAAGTGAGTGAGTGAGTTTGGTACTTTCGCATTTTGCAACACAGTGCTAACACAGGGCACTATCAACTCCCTAGCAGAGAGTTTAGTAGGGTATTTTGGTAGGTGATAAGGCTTTCTGATATTTAGTTGAAGCAAAGAACAGTTTAGTCTCTTGAGGAATTTCCGTAATTGTTATTCCTCAAAAAGCCAGATAAATTATTTTATGCAATCTATTACTATTCTTGTGATAGTCCTTTGTATAGGTTCACAGTATTGCAGATGTTTTTGTATTAAGAGAAAGACTTCAGGGGTAAAATCCTGTTTCTATTGAACTTAGTCTTAAATATGTCATTAAAAACTTCCCAGAATATAGCTGATCCATTAAAAGATTGAGAAGAGATAAACGCCCTCCTCCAATAAATTTCCATAGTATGTGTCAAGGCAGTTGTATTTAAGATCTTGATTAGATTCTGAAACATAGAGGAAAGAATTTGATTGGGGATGCCTAACCCACAACAATTTTTTAATTTTTTTTTAAGGTTGTTAGGACATTTGCCCCTCAGATCCAGAGCTTCCTCCTTATGCAACATAATGCTGGAGAGCTGCTTTCCAGTAGGAAAAGAAGCTTTAATACAAAAGGCAAAAGGCAGATGGAATGGGCCTGGTGAAGATGAGAGTGATGATTCTGGGGGCCCGGGAATCCTGGTTCAGATGGGGAACTAGAGAAGACCCCGCGTTAGGCAGTCGCGGTTTTTGTGAAGCTGAGGGTCAGTAGTTCAAGGGCAGCATGGTGATTCCCTTTCCTGGTGCAGGATGGTGCTTTTTTTAACCAGAACAGAGTCTGAGTTGGGAAGCAGGGGCAGAAGCAGGAATTAATCTGTGGCAACTTAACATGTTACCCAACTCAGGGGCTTTTCTTCTGCTCCAGCACAGGTTGCTGCTCCATATAAAATGCTGGTTGTGCCTCTTCTGCCAGGGGTGTTTTTGGTTCCAGTGCAGAGGAGCGGAGAGGAAGGGGTCACGAAGGTGGCTCAAGGGAGGGTCTGCATTCCTGGCCGTGGCTGTCGCTAATTTGCTGCTTTTCATAAAGGTCTTGAGCAGATTCCAGCCCTGTGTGTACATTTCCATAGCATACCATTGCACTGGATTGGTTTTTGCAAGTATGCAAGGAGCATTCTATGACTGAAAACTCTTCTGTTGCCTCCCCAGCCCTGCCACGGACTGGAAACAGGATGTTTTAGATACAAAACTATCTAACTGGAAGCTTAAATGATGTCAAACATGAATTTAATTCAGAAGTGTCCTTTATGATTGTGATTTCATTTATGCTGAAAAGATACCAAAATCTAGCCTTTTAAAAAATGAATTTGGGTAGAAGTAAATGTTCTTATTTACCTTGTAATTTTCACTAATCTTTAAGGCTTAACAAAAACAAAATGCAAACTGTAGCATAACTGAAGAAGGTGTTAAGGATAACAAAAAAAAGTCCCCCAAAGCAATATTAAAAGCATGAATAACGACAGCACAGCACTGCTCTGGAGAGCTGCAGTGTCACGTGCTGAGATGGATTCGATCTTGATTTACTGTGGCAGGAGGAAGACTGGGGTAGGACGCTGGGGTTTGAAAGCAGTGATTTGTGTGTGTGTGTGTGTGTGTGCATACACATGGCTGCCTCAGAAGTCTGCACTTCTGTAAGGATTTGTGCATGTGATTAACTCTGCATGCCTGTGCAAGGCAGTGCAGGATCCACATCCACCCTATGTGCATTGCCTTCGGATCTAACTCTGTTTTGCAACATTATTAACTTTTTATTTTATTTTATTTTATTTTATTTTATTTTATTTTATTTTATTTTATTTTATTTTATTTTATTTTATTTTGTTTTGTTTTGTTTTGTTTTGTTTCATTTCGTTTTGCTTTGTTTTGTTTTATTTTGTTTTATATATTTATTTTTTTATTATTTTTATTTCTTTTTTTTTTACTAAATAAAAGTTTTGAATTCAAAGCATTTTTTCCTTCCTCTAAATTTAGGAGCCGTTTTAAAGCTGCTGTTGGTGTGCTTTCTGGAGTTACTACCTGTCTTGCCTTCATCAAGCCTGCTATCAACAACATCTCACTGATGACTTTGGGTGTTCCCTGCACAGCTTTGCTCATTGCTGAGTTAAAGAGGTGAGTGCATTTTTCCTGAGTGCAGGATTGCCTTCTGAGATCCTTAAGCAATTTTGGGATGGTAGAGTAGGTCTGGATTCAATGCTTATGATAGCTGGTTGGAAATGCATCTCCCCCATTATGCAGAGCACTGATCGTTTCAAGGTGATTACAGACAACACAGGAGTATCACCCAGCTTAGCAGACACTGCTTTCCTCTTCATGCTTGACTGTTTCTATCCTGAGTACTGTTCTGCAGTACACTACGCAGTAGCTAGCTTGCAATTTATAAAAATGATTTGCAATTCTTGCTGGTAATACTTACTGGTAATACAAACCTGTCCTTACCTTCACCGTTTTCCTGACTGACCTTGCGGCAGGAAACTTTCTTTTAATAAGTTTCCAGCTTTCTTCTGCAGCCTTAAACAATTTGAACCATGTGCCTTAACTGTCATCTTCTTTCAGCATTCAAACTAATTGGATGTTGATTGACTTGGTCATTGACTAAAGGAGCTGGATGTTTGAGGATAAGCCTCTTAAGTGGGATGCAATTGCATGACTGTTATTTCTTTTGGATAGATCCAGAAAGGCTCCATATTCTGAATACACAAAGCTTTTTCTCTGTCAGAATGCACAAGCATTTAGCATAGCAGTCTGATTTTAACCTGTTGCATACACAAACTTGAGCCATGCAGATACCCACTGACTTTTCGAGGAATGGATTTTTGCTCTTTTAAACTTCTCTGTATCCTTTAAAAAGTGGAAGTCATTCTCACATTAAAGGGAGAGAATTAAACCCTATACGTTTAGTGATTTTTCCTTCTTTTATACTATGTACAGCTATTTGGAGAAGTGTGACCTGCATGAAGACAATTTATCAATATAACTTTACTAGTAAAACTGTGCCTTTTTTGGATATATTTCTACTAGTGTGTTTCAAAAGTTGTGTGAGGAAGAATTCTGTAGCTCTGCTCTGGAACAGTAGACAACAGTTTCCTTGCCCTTTTCTTCATGCTCTTTATAGCCTTTTAAATATAGGGACACTATTTCAGAAGAGGGGAAAAATAGGCCTTTTTACAGTAGCCAGTGTAGACAGTTTTGAAGCCATCTTGAGCCTGCCCTGCCTCCTCTGACTTGTTTGTCACAGGGGTTGGAGAATTCAGGCTTAGGAAAAAGCCATTTTCGTTTGTATATTCCATGGAATATTATCATTTGTGGCACTCGTGAGTCTTTTTTAGGAAGACAACTGTTTTCATGTGGAGGAGATTACAATGAGCAGTTTGCTGTGAAGCTCTTCTCTGAATTAATGATGATGGATGTGATGATTCTGAATGTCAGATTATTTATAGATGGCTTAAAAAAAGAAATGCCAGGCCCTAAAACCAACTTGTGTGAAGGACACTGAAGAAAATCCTCCATCAACAAGATTATGCATTGGGTAGCTTTTCTGTCATTAATCCAGTAGCTATAAAGGTGCCTCCTGCTGAGCCTTAGGAGTTTCTTAATCCGAAATGCCTGTCTGAAATGTCAACTGAAATAACACTTCAAGAGTTAAAAAGTATCCTACAGGTTTGCAGGGAAAACTGTACAGTTTGCAATACACCAGAGTCAGGTACATTGCTGCTGCTGATACCGTAACATCCTCAGAAAGGTGCTCCTGGACAGAATTGTTCATGGTGTGTTTTTACTTCCCCTGGGTGCTGGTCTGGGCTCCATCAGTAACTCCCCGGGACCAGCTGCAGAGCTGCTTTTCCACCGCAGAGGGGCAGGAAGCATCCCCTGCCTCATGTCTTCATGGATTGATGCTGAGCGGTCACAGATTGTCTGGGGCATGAGGAAGGGTTTAGTAACAGAGTTTTGCTTGGATGGAGCTATTGTTACTACGACATTAATATTAAATGCAGAGTAGCCTGTGGGTTTTAGGCAGCATGTGACCCTGGAGATAATTAGCAGCTAATATTGGAAAAGTCAAAAAACTGTGAATGAATCAAACCAGAATGACAGATTTCGGGCTGGTAAGTGTTTATGTGCAAGAAAGAAAGACCAAAGAGCTTTTTGTCTGTGCTGTGCTATGTTATGAGAAGACAGCATTATCCAGTAAGTGACAGACTGATGATCAGGGATGATCAGAGAACATCAATGCTGTTGGAGGGCATGTAGTAAAGAAGTGCTCACCTATTTTTACATGTATTGATCTATGTAAGAATGTTCATCTGAGCTTTACCAGCTTAGGTGTCCCTTTAATGGGTCTCTGTGCCAGGCTTTGCACACCTCCCAGACCAGTGAGTCCAAGAGCTGCACAAGAAGACTGGGGATTCAGAGTGAAATCTTCAGAGATGCTTGGGCAGCGCAGGGAGGAAGGAAGGCTGGCGCTTGATCTGCAGCAGAGGGACAGGCACAGAGATGCTCTCAAGAACTTTCTGGCGGGGCTCTAAGGCTTCATGGAGCAGCATGGAATACATGAGCCTCTGTTGAGGACCTTTGGACAAGGGAAGGACTTGTGGGTTACTTGGTGTCAGTTGGTTTTGGGGCACTTGGTTTTACAGTGCTGTGAGGCTTGGGTCCCTGGGAAGTTCACTAACTTAGAAAAAATCCCAGATCATAGGTTTTGTTCTGGCAGAAGACAGGAAAGCTGAGCCATGCTTTCTGCCTGCCCACACAGAACTAGTCATATCCCAGGCTAGCATTGCCCTATGGATACCAGTAACAGCAGAACTGGATCTGCAGGCACCGAGAGGCCTAACTCCAAAACAGCAAGCGTAGGTAGGCAGCAAACCATTGACTTTTACAGCATCGGGGGACATGAAGATTATATTTGTTTTCTGTTTGTTTGTTTTTGTTTTCCCACATGATTTTACTCCTTTGAGAAAAGCTGCATGGTTTATACAATAGTTCCAAGATGTGGAGAAGAACAGAGCATTACACAGATGCATAAAATCTGTGGGTGTTTTCATAGACCCTCAGCCACAGATAATGCTTTGCAACGTCCCTTGGCATTTGCTGCTGTGTTCAGCAATGATCTGCTGCAGGCTGCACTGCGTATGAGCATGTCCAGTGTGTGTTCTTTCTCTCTGTAGAGCAGCCCTTGGTGAACAGGTCTGATTTCCTGTGGAGGGAGAGCACTGCTAAGTGAGGAATTCTGTCTGAGGTTTAGAAGCCCACACCATCTACTAATGTGTGCTTGCCTGGGTTTTTTGGGTAGCAGCTTCTACCTAAGTAGTTCTCCTGAGCAGCTATGCTGTACATTGCTAACATAAAGAAAACAACCAATGAAAAAGAAATAATCCCAGCCATTTTTTTCCCCTCACCTTTATATGATGACAATCTAATGCAAGAGGGAATATGAACAACTTTGAGCACTTGTTGGGTGGCTGGTTGTTACCAGGCAGTATGTGTAACTACTAGTTCATTTGGATTTCCCCTCAGTATGGGTCTGTGTGTTTATCCAATGCATGCATAGTGATATTTAAGACAACACTCAAAGTGTAGCTGCCAAGTAAAAACTCCCTTTTGTGACTAGAACATTGCTTTGAATCAGTATCTTATTTACTGTGAGTAAAGCTCTCATCTTCAGGATGTTTATGATGGTACCATTTTAAAGATATATGCCTGACATTCTGAATCCTGTTCTTAAAATACGCATAGCTGAATTGCACCATTACAATCCTTTTTTTTTGTTTGTTTTTGTTTGTTTGTTTTACAACAACTTCCTTGTGTTTTTCTCCTCAGGTGTGAAAATCTGCGTGTGTACAAGCTGGGTCTCTTTTCGGGTCTTTGGTGGATGCTAGCTCTTTTCTGCTGGATCAGTGACAAAGCATTTTGTGAGATCTGGTCCTCGTTTAACTTCCCCTATCTGCACTGTGTATGGTAAGTGTTCTGTATAAGCTCCTCTGGGTGATTCATGTGTTCTTCAGCACTGTACCCTTCTGGATTCTGCATATAGGCTTCAAATGACTACTTCTGGTTGGTGCTAGGTAGCTTTACTGCTAAGATGGTAAGGCAGGAGTAAGTCTCACGCTATCAAAGGTGGTAGATGTAGAAAGTTCCTTGGCCTAATCAGATGCATCAGACAGTAAGTTCATTATTGCAACTGAATTCCTAAACTTACTGGTTACTGAAAATCCCATAAACAGAGTTTATGAAAGCTTAAACTTCCCCCATTAACAGTTGAGGGAGAAGGGGGAACAGTGAAGAGCTGGGTGCTATCCAGAGCGTTGTGCTCTCCAAATGATGTGTCTTAGCCTTTCTGCACAACTCTGTCAGGTGCAGAGACCAAAAAAGCTGCAGTCAGTTTAGACCAAGATAAACTAAACAGTTTTATACTTTGCCTTATTCTTTATATTCTTTGCGGGCTCAGAAAGGAGAGAACAGACAGTATGCCCTATGGAAAAGCAGGTGAAAGATTGACTGACTTTTTTAGAGCGTGATGATACATTTGATCCCTTTCCTGAAATCATGTTACTGAATTTTTCTTCTTGTTGGGGGGTTTCTGTCTCCTCAGGCACATCTTGATTTGCCTTGCAGCTTACCTAGGCTGTGTCTGTTTCGCTTACTTCGACGCTGCCTCCGAGATCCCTGAGCAAGGCCCCGTCATAAAGTTCTGGCCCAGTGAGAGATGGGCATTCATTGGGGTTCCTTACGTCACCCTCCTCTGCGCACACAAGAAATCACCGGTGAAGATCACCTGAATGCAGCTGTGGAATGGCATGGATTTTCAGATTAGCTTCCAGCACGGACAGTACTCATTAATGATAAGTGAATAAGGTTGTATTTTATCTTCTAAGATATGCAGCAGTCCCACATGTCATAGTAACAGGTGGCAAGTGTGTCCTTTCCCCTTTCTGGGAAGAGATGAGAGGAGATAGGGAGGTGGAGGTTCTTCAACACTGAGGTAGAACCGTATCTACTCTGACTGACTCTATTTCGCACTCTATTTTTAATGTAGCGTTTCTCTTGTTAAAAAGCTCTTTCCAAATACTAGAGCCAAGGAAGAAGGTTTTCTGCAGTAGGTCACCTCTGGAGCCTTCTTTTACAAAGAAACAGGTCAGAGATGCCTCTGTTGGTCTGTGTGTCCTTCCCAGCTCTCATTTAGAGGAGGCTGCAGACGGCCACAAGAGTGTGCCCTAAGCTCACGTTCCTGCAGGCCGTGGTTGCTCAGCACAGGGAAGGCAGCTGTGCATCACACACACATCTCAGGCTCAGGAGCCTCAGGAACGCTGCAGCCTCAAGAGCATGTGGCTCTTTCCCCAAGTACAGCAGGAGACCCCTGCAAAGTGGTTGTGAGTTACTGGATGCATGGATTCCGTGCAGGTAGGCAGTGTAAATTCAGAAATAGTTAATGGAAAAATCAGACCCTAAAACTAAATATAAATAAATATTCAGGGTTTTTGAATGTTTCTGTATTTCTACCGATTTATGGACACTCGTATGCTACATATTTCTATCTTACAAAAATGTTATGGAAGCTCCTGTCTACCTCTGTGCTTGAATTTGGTCTGGAAGCTCTCCCAGAAGCATGTGTGTTAGCTGCAGTAAGAGCTGAGGCCAGCATAGACTGACAGTGTAGTTAACATATCAAAACTCCGAGGTGCCTGGTTATGTGTCTAACTGGAAGGTGTTAATTTCCCAGCAGCACTTCGGAAAGACACAGGAGCAATAATTTACTGTTCAGATAGTAAATTTAGAAACAAACAAACAAACAATCCCTCCTCCCCAAAAAAATAACAACAACAAAACCAAGATGAAGACTCAGATTACAGTAAAGAGTGAAATGTGGCATTCAGCCTTGCACTATTACAAAGGAAAAGTGGATACAGAATTTTCATTTTTTTCAGCCTATTTTGTATGGATAAGGAACATCTAGATCCAGTTTGTTTTATGGTTATACTTTGAGGTTGAGATTCAGGCATGGCTGTGGGTCTTGCAAGCTCTTTATACTAGAATGATTTACAGAATAATGTAAAATGCAGATGTGTGATTTAAATGTTAGCAACTGCATGTGCTAATAACTGCAGTTTACATGAAAGCAACATCTGATGGCATTTACCTACTGCCAGAACTGTAAGTGGCTTAAGGGCTTGGATGTGCAGTTTTAGTAATAAGTGATGGGCACATCTGGACACAAGACCAGGAGATACCATTTGCTTTGTTCTCTGCTGGGAAGTCTCGTGTTGTACTTGGTTTTTAACCACGTGAAATGCACCCTATACAATAACGTATTTAGGAAAATGATTTTTAACAAGAACTTCGGGGTGAATTAGCTTCGAAGAATTATAAAACCTTTCAGATAACTTTTCTATTCATATTTATGCTCAAAAAATGTGTTGAGAGAGAATGCTGTTATGCTTAAAGCCCAGTTGTTAGTGGGAGATGTCACTGTCTTTTGGGGAGGTTCAAAGCAGGTGAGTAGTCTGCTGTCTCTTGAAATCTTTGCATTTTATTAAGTGACTATCAGATCAAAAAAGCAGCCATAACTTTTTACTTCAGTGGAGCAATGAAGATTTATACCACTGCTGAAGGTTTGTGTGATAGAAACATGTTTTTTGAACACTCACTTATGTAACTTTTATGGGGGACTTCTAACAATTCATGCACTAATATTTGTTACTCTTTGAAACACAGCCCTTTTTTCTTTCTATTCCTCATTTCTTAATTATGGAAAACTCAGTTTCAAGCACTTCTCAGGTATTAAAAGTCTTATAATTATATCTTCATGCCGATAGGGATGCTGGCTGGAGCCTGGCTGAGGTTGCCATCACCTCACATGCCCTACTTAGAGTAGATTTCATCAACTTTTTTTTTTTTTTTTTTACAAAATAGTTATGTTTTGGTAAATAAGTTATTTTAAATATTGTTTAGGAAGTTAGTAACTGATGATATATCTATTGGTGTAAATGACAGACCTTTCCTACTTAATATTTAGCTTGAAAGCAAGTTCCTGCTTAAAGGGCTGTAATGAACCTGCTGTCAGCTGCTATCTTCTGCTGTGCAGAGTCTGACTGCTCACAAAAATGTGATTTTTAGTTTACGGGGTGGCAGTAGCATATTCAGCTATTGTAGAAGTGAATGAATGTGTGTATAAGTTGAGAAGCATCTTCTGTATTTTTATTAACTAACCTCTAACCTTTGTACTTTTAGTAAGAGATTCTGTGAATAAACATCACTATCTGATATGCAGAGCGCTGCTCTAGAACAGATTGGGAATATTTCACTGTAACAGTAATCTACCATTTTCTGATGTAGCTATTGCACTTTATGGTATTTTAACTAAGCCCTTCTGACAAAAGCCACTTTTTCCCTTTTCTTTTGTGTGTTTTTTTTTTTTTTTTTAAAAAGAAAGCAAAGCAGGTATTCACCAGATTCACAGCCTGAAGGACCATCCTTTGGGTGGTCTGCATCCAGAAATACAGAGGTGGCTGTGCACTACCCTGATCCTGCAGATGGACAGACATGCACACAAGTTGGCCTGTGTTATTGGAGTGTAAGTGATGTGTATGCACCCATCTGGTTTTAAATCCCAGCATGTTTCCTCCCAGGCTGACAGGAGATGACTGGTTCCCCAGTCCTTAGGGTCAGTTAGTATTTTAGCTTAGCTAGTGGAATGTAATGGTGTGTTTTGGGTATGATGTAGATTCCGTATATTGCTGTGTGACATCTGTCCTTCCTTCCTTCAATTATTTATGTGTCTTTAAGAAAAGATACTCAGCTCCCAGTGATGGTAAACACCTACACAACTGACAGTAAAAATTAAATAAATAGTATTTAAGTTTTCCCCTCCCCTCAGTTGAAGTTTGTACACTGAATGTTTGTGAAAGTGTATATACTTTGCAATATTAAACTACATTTAGAATAAATGTTGTTTGCGTTTTCTTGTATTGTGTTTGGGTGAGGAATGCAGCTGTGTAGTGCCCTGGAGGAGGACAGTTACAGTGAGGGTGAGTCCTCTCTGATTCAGACAGCAGCAGTTTTGACACTTAGAGGAAGAGAGAGACTGAATTAATTATGATACTGTTATCAGTAAGATGGAAAACATGCATTTCTGAGCAAATAAACCTATCTATAATTTTCTGCTTGCAATCCACATAGAAAAGTACTTGGATATGGCAAGCACATGACTGAGAAGGGGAGGACAAACAGCAAGAAATGGATAAAAATAGATGACTGTATCTCCACAAATCGGAGAACTGTGTCATCATGAGTATGTTTGGGAGAATACAGTAGCCTCCTACCTTCACCTCCCCTGTTACTCCCTCTATTCCTGCTGCAGTTTGCTCCACAAAACAGCCTGTTGTGTGACATTTGCAGATCCACACTAGATTATGTGATAGGACTTGAAATAACTTATGTGAAAACATAGCTATAATTTAAGAATGTAACTCACTCAGAATTAATCTCTGTAGTTGGCAAGGTGTCAAAAGCAGATAGTGGTCTGTCTGGAAGTTATTGACATTGTTTCCCATGGAAACAAAGCTAGTCCAATTGCACCGCCACATCCCTCTGATAACTTCAGAGCTCCTGCCTTATTTTAACCGATTCAGAGGGAGACAAATGTTGCAAAGATATTTTCCTAAACATTGTGAAATGATCCTGCAAAGTTATCAAAAATCCCAAAGGTTCTTCCCCATAGTTCTTATAAAGGAGGGCTGTAATTCTCTCTCTGTTCCCAATAGTCACAAAATCTTTGTTATGTTAGGTATATTCTAGAACAAGCTTGTATGCATCCAAGACCCCTGATTTACTAGGGTAAATACCAAGGTGTAAAATACAGTGTATTTTACTGCATGGATTCTGCTAATTCACCTAATTCTGTAAAATTTATTCTTCATTTATCTCATAGACAAATTGAAATATACTCTTGCAAAATGATCATCTTAAAAAGAGGGAATATATCAACTCACAAAAGCAAGAACAATTCTAAGCAAGTTGTAGTTGAATATGGGCAGTGCTCATATTCTTTGAAGTTCTGCCATAACCAGGAAGCAAACAGAGACTTCAAGGAATCCAGAGAGAGAAAACTACTTTTGAGTGACTTTCATGGTACTGAATAAAGTTTTAAGCCTGTTTTAGTCAAGGAAAAAGAGTGCAATAAAGGCATAGAAAATTTTATTTTTCTTATGCCTTTTAAAGGCATAGGAATTTCACGTAACAAAGACATGTAATCAGTAAGTGTGTAAGTACCAAATGAAAACAAAAATAAGAAGAAAGAGTAAATGCTTAATGTAAAAATACAGGTTATCCTAAAGCACTAAGAGGGAGCCTTTCTGCCTGCATAGTTTATCAAAGCTAGTGAACTTCACCAAGCTGACTTAGGGAGTGCTCTGGGGAATTTGGGTTCAGGGCTGGGAGAATGCTGTCACTGTGCTAGAATCTGCTATTGTTATTTCAGTGTCTTAAAGTTCCTTCATTTGTGCAACACAACTGGATAATACCAAAGAAGGTATTTAAAGATAAGGTAGAAAATTACATGTGCTGGCATTAAGCCCCATTTTCTGACTTTGTCCATGACCGCTCTCTCGTATCTGTGATATTGCCCAGCCATTTAGCATCTTGATTGATTGACCTAACTCTAATTGAACTAATAAAAGTTGCCAGTATAGTAGTTTGCTCAACTAATAATCCTGTCCTCATTTTATTTCATCTTTAATTCTTATGTCACCTCCTTTGTTATTCTTTACTAAGTGTGGCAATCAGCATGCAATCCTAGATTCATGCCATTTCTGCCAGGAATGTGGAAAGAGGGACACCTGCACCAAATTTATTCAAACTGTGTGGCTGTGTGAAGAAAATAAGTGTGCTAGTCTGGAGGTTAGGAGCAAAGAAGGCAAGCAGGAAAAAGAAATCTAGTGGCTGCAGCAGTCAGCTTGGATGGCAGGGAGGTTGCGTTCTGCTTTTCACACCCCAGTACAATCTTCCCTGTTTCCTAAAAGAGCCCTTTTTACTGCCACGAATGGTAGCTTTCTTCCTAAATTAACTCCCCCTTGTTGCTGGGGGAAGAATAAGCTGGGGAAGGGTGGGCTGATTCCTTGTCTGCTGTGGGAATTCCTGCTCCCAGCCCAGGCTCCATGCCAGGGCCAAGAGGAAAAGTCAGGTCCTCTTTTGCAGAAGGGGCTGGCCAGGCCTTGCAGAGTCCCTGAGCCAGACCCCTGTGGCTCTCACTTTTTACATTACTGGATGCAGTCTGTGGGATCTCGCTGTGTTCCAGCTGTATGATTTGTGTCCATGTTGAGTCAGATGCCCTTTCTGCACAAAAAGGAAGATATAACCCCCTACCAGATGCGATTTATAGTAAAGATGACATGTGAGTATCATGGACTGGAAGAAATGGCTTTCTGTGAGAAAAAGAAATGTATACATTGAACCAAGAAAAACAGAAAATCATTGCTGCTGAATGGTTGGGTATATTATTAATTAATATTAATTATTTACATTAATGCCTAGTTGGAAAAAATGCCTAGATATAGATGCAGAGCAGGCAACTTGATAGGAATCCACCGGGCAGGGGAAAAATGAAAGAGGTCTGTGGAGGAAGAAATTGCTCACTCAGGGAAACATTCCACTGGCAAGATGAAATTGCCACATTAGCACAGTGTAGTGATGCAATCGTTATATTTCTACCTGCAGGAATGTAGCCTGCTGCTTGGTTGACAGTGCTCAGAGCAATGACCCTGAGGTCTGGCGCAAAGAGATTGCTCTGTGTTCCAATTTCCTGCCACGTCACCTGGATTTTCTACTCCGGTTTCTGTAGGGATCCTGTAGGTCCCTGCTGCACACGATGTCTCCGCAAAGGCGGAATGCTCTATCCAGCTGACCACAGTGCCTGTCTGTCTCTGCTAATTGCTAATCTCCTGTGTTAAAAAGAGGCTGACCAAGACAGCAAAAACAAGGCACAAAGTCTACATTCAGGAAGTTGAAACATGACTAGAAATGCTTTCAGGAAGCCATCTAAATCACCATCACCGCCTCAAAAGCAGGCCCAGCCCTTCAGAAGTATTCCTGTAAGATAACTGCCTAGCCTAATCTTCAACAAAACTTTTGATGCTAAATACCTACATTTTCTCTTGTCATATGGACAAAATGGACCTGTGGACAACAGGCTACATGTATTTCAATATCATCCTATTCACAATATATGAGTAAGAAACTTGAAACAAAGAGAGTGCTCTCTGCAGGTCCCACACTCTTGCTTCTTGACCGGGCTGGAAAAACACAGAAGCACTCTGGTTAATGTGACGGCTAATTCACTGTCTCTGCAGACTGTAATAAAATGAATTGGGCAAGGGCTGGGAGAATTCCAACTGAGCTTTATTTTCTGGATTAAGCTGTCAAAAAAAAACACAGCTCAGGATGAACACACTAAATTCAGTGGCGTTTCTTACACATTCCTTCAGAAACAACTCGGCACAATGAAAAATCCACTTTTGCAGTACAGATAAGCCCTGCTCTGTCTCCTGTGCTAGGTCCAGACAATGGCACCTATCTTGGAAGACCTATCGTGATATTTGGAATAGATCAATGCGAGAGGTTGTGATGCAAAAAATAAGTTAGTTCATGATCTAGACTGAAGCAAGCTCTTTCCAGAATCTATCCTTGTCAGTTTTATAAAATGGGATGTTTCATCGTGGTTTCTGTAAACTCTTGGCAGATTAGAGTCACTGGAGGAATGAAATGTCAAACCATGGATAGGATCATAACCTACCCTGCCCACTCCTCTTTGCCCGTGAGTACACGCTCCTCATTTAATATTCCTGAATTTTCCCAGCACTATTTATCATTGTGACTAACTGTGCCTAGTACAATGTCTGCCAAACTCCACATTTTCAAACACACTAAATACCCGTTTATTTGTTTATTGCAGTCTTATGAAGTGCTATCAAATTGATTTGTGGCCTATTTTAAATTGTCATCCCACCTTCGCAAACCAATGCTTTGGGTAGCATGCAGCCAGGAAGAGGGCTTCAATGCCTTTGAAAAATGTGTCTGATTGGGACTGTTCTGGCATATCCATGTATGTGCTTGTGCGAATTATTGCAAGTGCCAGTGCAACTGTTTACCACCAGGATCTCCAGGATCTTGCTGGAATGGTCAAGGCTGTGGCTCACTGCATGCAGATGGCTGGGGACATCCCAACTGGATTGCAGTGATTCCTTACAATATGCCAAAAACATGTGGATCAGGCATGAAGTGAAGAGAAATAGGCTACAGCAGTATTGTTGTGATTGGAAGAAGATTGTGTCAAAATGCCATACCATTTTAAACCTGTATCATTAGTAAAATGAGACTCCCTTGTCGAGTCACATCATGCACACACACACACATGCAGACAGGAGGTTTCAGACTTTCAGAAGCCCATTCCAGAGCATCCGAATATCTCCATTCCTTACTTTGAAATCACAGTTAACTCCTCTTGCGTCAGAAGCCATTAATCCATGATATTCTGTGGATATCACTATAAATGCAGAGAATTAAACTAGATCGTGAAGGAGAATGTTCCCCTGATCCTTTCAGGAGAATGTAGCAATCAAGGTTATTAAATTCCTCTCCATCTCTCATCTCCTTGATTCTGAACTGCAGCGTGATGTTAATTTGAAGGAATTGCATGTTTCTTTTCACACTGCAGGGAACTGCCCTTGTCAGAACAAGGTGCACTTGTATGAGTTTTAGGGATAAATAAAGAAGCTTGCAGCAGGTTTTCTCTGCAGGGAGCCCTTGCTCCGCCGAGATCGAGAGCAGCGGAGGGGGGAAGCGGCCACGTCCTCGTTCCGCGCGCGCACAAGCGCTGGTGGAGCAGGGCCTCAAGGCCTCGTGAGGCGCCGCGGGGCGGGCGCGCCGGCGCGGGCCGCGGCCCTGTGTCACGAGCGCCCGCTGCCTCCTGCGGGCTCTGTGACGGCTCTGTGTCACTTCCCAAATTGTGGTGGACAGCACGGAATATTTCCACTGAGGGAAAGGATTAGACCGGGAAGGGGAGAGGCTGCCACCCTTGAAGCCAGAAGAAAACAGTTTTTTGCTGCCAATACCAGTTTCATCTTGTGCCTGTAGAAAAGGAGGAATGCTGCACAGGGGGAAAGAAAAATGTGGCATCATAATTGACGTTATTGAGCATGTTTATGGTATGTTGCAATTAGAGAAAATTAAAACTACAAAGTGACCAAACATTCTTGTCCTCCAGCCTCACTGTTGTGTGTTTTTCCCTCAGATCTTTCCATAGGAAAAGATGTTGTGTGGTTGCTCCCTTCTTGTTGTCTGACTCTCCTATCTCCTTGATTTCTGCAGCAAATAAAACTGTTGTGTCCTGGCTTCTAATGTTGCACCTATATGAGCAGTTATTCAACCCATAATTCTCTGCTTGTAAAACCACTGACAGAGATTGCAGAACCGGAAAATAAATACAGCTAGCGGGGTGGCAGCTGTAATGCAGAGAGAGAAAAACATATTGGTAAAAATACAGCTACATTATACCTTCTGCCATGCTCATACTGGTGGCAGTTTGCAGCCTCAGCATTTAATAGCACTGAAATGCCCCTCTCCCCATATATGCTACATCAGTGCTATGTCAGTTAGGCCGGAAGATATTTCCCTCGTGAAGAGATTTATTCTGGAACGAGATGCAGAAAGGGCAGCAGTAGGTGTGGTGTGGGTGTTTCCTTTAGCCATCATTTTAAAACCAGAACCAGGGTAGAAAGGGAGGAGGTTAAAGACGTCTCCTCAGCACTAGCCAGGGACAGACAGCCTGGACTGAGCAGCCCAGAGACGGCCTGGACATCAAGGCTGCAGAGATGGTGTGTGAGGTGGGAGCCTCAGGTCTCCTCACATCTGCCAGCTGCTGGAGGTAAATTAAAATGTATAACCCACTGGTGAAACCTCGGCACTGCTGAAGTCAATTGCAAACTGCCACTTTCAATTGTGATTTCCCTGGACATAGGGCTGTCCCGAGCAGGGTTTTACAAATAGCACCAAGATAAGGAGACCCCGTAGGGCCCAGAGTGATGAGATCCACAGCAGGGAAAGGCAGCAGCCTGGTTCACAGTTTCCTTCCATGCCTGGCACTGAGCAAACAATTTGAAGTTTTGTTATAACCTGCAATTCATAAGTCTTACACAACATGTGTTCCTAAGTAATGTTCTTTACTTGTGCCTGAAGACAAAAGTGGTATGTGTCTTGCAAGAAGGACTAGCTTCTGTGGAGAGGTTATGCTGTCTTCATATTGAAAGTTGCTGTTATGTATATGAGGGACCAGTCCTCCTTTGACCCCTGTTGAACTGGCTTCAGACACACCTTGTAGCAGTGCATTCCTGTAAGCTAAAAGTGCACACTGTGAGAATTTGTTGGTTTTTATGAGTGCTAAATCTTTTGATTTATTACTTGTTACTGGGGGGAGACTGAGTACTCAAGGGGTATCTATCTTCAGGTTGTAAAATATTGCTTTCTAACGAACTGTTATCTTTGATAAAGAGGGCTAATTAATACACTTAAACTGTAATGTATTATCTTGTAATTAATTTGTCTCTGTAATTACATGCAAGGATTAAGTTATTCTACACTTTCACAAAATTTGAATACCAAAAGATTCATGTTCGCTAACAGAGAATGTGAAAACTGATTTGTCAGCTAACTTGCTAGTTTCTCATTGCACAGGATCACTTTTTTCACAACTACACTTCTTTTTTCACAAACTACTCATGCTAGAAGGGAAATAGTATATATTATCAGTGTTTCTCATCACTGTGCTTGGAAAGACAGCAGGTCTGTGACAGGGCCCTGGCGAGATATACCAGATGGGGTCATTTGACAGCGTGTTTTTCCACAACATAATTTACAAACTCCAGAGGAAGCGGTGGGCTGCTATTCTTCTTGGATTAGCTTATGGAAAAGGGGAGGTAGTCATAGCTGCTGTTGTGGATCTGCTGTTGTGTCCGAGCACCCCACAAGTAGCCCACTCCTTCCATCTGCGCTTCCAAAACCCCTCTGTGTAGGCTGTGCCCTCTTGCTCTTCCAGGCAATGGGAGCTGCTGTATGAGGTTGTGACCACCCGGAAAGCTGCCGCCCGTCCTCCCTTCAGTCATGTGGAATGCCGTGGAAGGGAATGGACAAAGCCTGGAGTGTGAAGTTGCTCGGGATGGAGGACACAGACGGGCTATGGATTCTGACTAATGGGCAGACAAATGCTTGAGGGTTAGGTCCAACTAGTGAGGAGTTCACCACTGTGCCTCTGCCTCCTTTTGGGCATTACTTGTGAGTTTACCTGCACTAGGTTTATTGCCAGCCCATGTGGAGGCTACTGCTTTCCAAATTATAATAAGGATGGGGGATAGTGTGAAGCATGATATGCATTTTATTTTTGTCTAAATAATCAAAGTATTTTTTCATTTGAGTCTCTGTTGCCTGCACATGAACTCTATTAAAAATGAATAAGATCTCTTCCTTTTTAGGGCCCATCAGACTGGATCTTAAAATGAAGAAATGTTTAACAGCGCCAATTTTTCCTTCATGGTCTGGTTGGTATGGTGTGCAAATTACTTAGCTGTGTTTTGTGACCCAGAGAAACAGTATTTCCAGATAACAATAACCATAGTAGTATGATTAGCTCTACAGGATATTGACTGGGGATTTCTTTGGGCTTGTTTACAGAAAGAGCAGTGAACTACCAGGACATAGTTCATGAGGTCAGCTGGATCTAGCAACAATTTCTTGTGCACTGCTCAGACTATTTTGCTCATTTAGATGATAGTTATTTTTATTTTTAAGGGTTGAGGATGTCCATTTTAAGTGTTTTGGGGGGTACTGATCCTTCCCCTATCATCAAGTTGTAGCCATAACATTAAATCTGTAACTTGTAGAGTCATAGGAAAGATATTGGGAAGACATAGGAATGGGAAATTCTGCTCAAATCTGCAGGAGGAAGTCAGGAAATTGAAAGTTTATTTATTGGGCTAAGGTGGTAACATTGCCACTCTTGAAAAAAATCTTTTTTTTTTTTTTTTGACTATATGGAAGATCACAGAAGAGTTGAAGTTGGAAGGAACCTCTAGAGATCATCTAGTCCAACCCCCTGCTCCAGCAGGGTCACCTAGAGCACATGGCACAGGGTGGCATCCAGGTGGGTTTGGAAGATCTCCAAAGGAGGAGACTCCACAGCCTCTCTGTGGCTCACAGGAAAGAAGTCTTTTTTCTCAGATTCAGGTGAAGTTTCCTGTACTTCAGTTTGTGGTTGTTGCCTCTGGTCTTGTTATTGGCCATCTCCTGAAAAGAGTCTGGCCTAGTCCTCTTGACATCCTCACTTAAGGTATTTGTATGCACTGATAAGATCCCCTCTCCAGCTTCTCTTCAGGCTAAACAGCACCTTCTCTCTCAGACTATTTCATAGTAAAGGTGGTCCAGTGCCCTCATCATCTTCATAACCCTATCCTTGACTTTCTTCATAGCTCAATGTCCTTCTTGTCCTGGGCAGCCCAGAACTGCACTCAGTACTCCACGTGCAGCCTCACCAGAGCTGAGCAGAGGGGCAGGATCACCTCCTTGACCTGCTGGCAACGCTCCTCCTGATGCAGGCCAGGATCCCATTGACCTTCTTGGCCACGAGGGCACATTAAAGGACAGCTACAGCTATTTTTTTTTTTTTTTGAACTGGGTTACTCCTCTTTGCTGATAGGTTTTGAAGAAAAAGAAGAAAAATAAAGATTCAGTGGGTGAGGATAGATGTTACAAACTCACCAGGCCTGCCCTCACTGGAGGCTATAGGGAGGGCAGGTTGGTTGGATTCTTTGTCTTTGAATCAGTTCTGAAAAGTCGCCTGGGCTGTGATAGATGTCTTTGGGTCTAGCCATTATGTCACTAGAGGTCCACAAGAAAACCAAAGATTACCACACTTTTCTATTCAAATTAATCACTATAAAGAGAGTCCATCTGTCACCTCTTCAAAATATACTTGGCTGTACTTTAGTGAGAAGGCTGGGAGCTAATCCAACAGGCCACTTTCCAATAAAGAAGATATTACTAAAATGTCATCATCCATCAGTCAATGTAGATACTACAATCATCTTTCTTTTTCCTATTTTTTTCAGATTTTTACAGTAAGCAAAATTAGATTTTTACCCTCTCAAAATATTAGAGTCCATCCAGAAAGAAGCTGCTCAGCCCCCCTCCAGTGAATGAACTTGTCATTTTAGGTAAACAAAAGTCTCTTAAAAATGACACATTTGATGCAGTTTTATTGCATGCATATGTATGTATTGATGGCTGCAATGAATTCAGCCATCTCAGAGGTGTGTGGTATTGCACATGCAGAAAAATGGCCTCAAAGCTACCACATTTTTATGGGTATAGTCCTTAACTTTCTTTCTTTCAGGAGAATGAATGCATATGCAGTGCTAACAAACTGTTAACCCTGCTGGGAAGCAGCAATCTGCAATAACTGGATCTCCCATCCTTCCTGCCTGTAGCCCATAGTTCATCTGGGAGGGCCTCAGCTCACCCTCTGCCTGTGGGTGCTCTGTCCCTAACAGACACCTTCTGTATTCAAATCCACATCTTGCAGTCCCCTGTCTTCTTAATCCCATAACTACTTGTAGGCCTGTTGTTACAGGAGGTTTTATTCACTGTAAAAGCCAATGAAAGCCCAACAGACACATGGAGTTCCATGAACTAAAGTCAGATTTCCTATAGTTCTATATCTTACACAGAAATTGAGAGATTTTTCTGTTGCTGATGTATTTATAACATCTCTGTTTCTCCCTCTCTTGACCTTTTTAAGCCTAATAATTCAGAAGGTCATTCACCTCTTTTTAAGTGAAGGCTCTATAGTAAACCTTTTCATCTGCACCCAGGTATCTGTTTCTATGAAACTCATGGGAACTGAATTAGCTTTGAGACCCTTAGCTTTCTGTCAGCTCTGAGTGTGACTAGTCAATAAGTAACAACAATAAAACCCTTACAATGGAGGGAAACAGAGTCAGGGAGCCTGCCTTGTTTCTTTAAGAAATCAGATCAGGTTTTTAAAGAAAACAGAGAAGACATGGATTTGTGTAATGTATTTGCTACTTTATTTACTGTTGATGCCTTGTTGCTTTGCCTTGATTCAGTGGATTTGATGCTTTCAGGATATTTCTTGATTACACTTTGCAAGGCTGATGTAATTGTCTGGAATCAGCAATTATTGTTCCGCAGAGATTTTTTTTTTTATTTTTTGCCCACAGGGATATGTGGAATTTAAACTAGATGTACTGTCATCCCAGTCCTTTGGTTCCTGAGGAAGCTCTGCACACACAAATCACACTCCTCTGTGTGTGTTTTTTATCTTCGCTCTGCCTTATCTTGCTTTCAGTTGTCCTGATACCATCTCTGAGAGCAGCAGTCCAGCAGCAGGTGACCCCTCCGAGATGCAGTCACTCCGCTGGGCTCTTTCTCTTGGCATCTGCTGCATCTGCTGTAGAAGTCACTGGAGATTTCTCTACCACCACAGGCAAGTCTAGTTCTTTGGAGTGCACTTGAGCTGTAAAACAAGTTAGCTTGATGGTTAACTCTTGCTGACTCTGAAGTTAAGCGGTACACAGATGCCACTAGGAGTCAGTTAAAAGATATAAAGTGTTATAGACTAGAAGGAAACAAGATAAGAGACTTCATAATGCTGGAATAGAAATCTCCTCCCTCCTTCCCTTTCCTTTTTGTATTCTTCCCCAAAATTCTTCACTATTCACTATGGGACCTGAAACTATGGGAAGATTCAGACACAACTGGTAGAACTGTGTTGTCTGCAGCTTTGATCTGAGGGGTTTGAAGAGTCTTGTCCTTTCAAAGGTCTCCTGTCTGAACCCTTCCCCTTTGTCCTCCAGACAAAAGCACCAAAAGGAAAGTGAACACATTGTTCTTTAGAGCTACTTAAGGACATTTTTTTCCCTCTGTGACTCCTACAATTCCCACTCCTATCAGACTTTAGTATTGCCCTTGACCCAGATAATATCCTGCAATTAGAGGAACTCACAGCTTCTTCCCAGCAGCGAGATTTGAACATTCTTTATCCATGCCAGAAATATCTTCCTTCAGACAGTCATTAAAAAAAAGGGATCTGCGCAATGTCTTTCTTAGGGTAGATATCTCGGGGGCAAAGATATTCATCATGGGTCCTCATGAGCTGCTTTGAAAAGGACTGAAAAACACAGTAGAAAATATGGCATCAGATTAAAGAGAAGTCAATAGCAGGAACACTGCCATCTCTTTTAGCAGAGGGTTAGCAAACCTACTGTTTAGCATATGTTGCATTGCAAAATGAAAGGCACGCTCGTTTCCAGTAATATCAGTGGCACTTGATGTATCATGTGTAAAAATACCTCAGCCTGATAATGCACGTGGAAATGACATATACTTGTCTTGCTATGTTTTCACCGTGTGTTTGCTACCACACTCAGGTCAATAAGATACAAAACAAGACGGGATTCCTGTTTTCGCAGTGGTGGACAGGGCTAGCAAGGCCTGTCAGCATCAGTGAGACAAGCTTTCCTCCTCCATCGGTTACTATCTCTCTTGTCACAACCCATAAAGAAGAGTCAGCTTATGCTGGGAAGCTTTTGCTCTTCAGTGGTATGCACAACCACTCTGCAGCCCCTCTGCAGAAGTACTTAAGAGAGAAAAAAAAATGCCATTTACTCTTTTACTGGCCAGAAGACACATGCTGTTGCACCCTACTATTCACTCTTTTTTTCCTTTTTTTTTTTTTTTTTTAAGCAAGATAGTTGTACCAGGAAAATATTTAGGCCAAAAGCAAACCAATAATGGCCACGCACACTCAAAAAAAGGAATAATAATAAGCACTGAATGCCTTAAGAAAATAAAAACCAGCATCATGTAGGAACAGAAATGTATATGAAAAGATTTGTCAGATATTCTGTAATTGTAGCACTTCTTATTTCATTTACGTCACTGGGGATAGGAGCTAATTTAAACTGACACTGCTACCTGAGGTCAGGATTAACTCCAGGTAAAGAATATTAAGTACAGTGAAGCAATGTATTACGGGAGCAAAACTGGGCTCTAGCCTAGCTCTGTTTCTAGTTCTGTGCAAGGCAAAAAGCCTAGCCCCTCTCTTCTCAAAGACAAGAGAAGATTCTCAATCTTCTGCTGATTTATTGCTTTTCCACAAATAAATACATAAATAAATAAATACAGCATTGCCTGCATCTCCATTTGCGACCAGTTTGCCCACATAGCTCCCAGCAGCCCTCCAGCAGCTGCAAGTCGTGCTTGGGGTTCATGCAACTCTTGATGCTGGTTTGGTGAAGGCCTCCAGCCAGGGCCCTCCAGTGGGTTCACAGAGACCTTCTTCACATGGGACTCAAATTCAGCTGGCTTGACTGACCACTCCGGTGTGTTTGCTGAATACAAACCACAGACCCTTTCAAGCTCCTAAACTCCTGCTCGACTTGCCTGGAACTTGTACAAGAAAGCGCCTGATGAAAGCCTAGAAGAACTAGTTTTTTTTAGAGACCTCCCCTTTACTCAGTCATTGTTTAGTGCACTCTCCTCATCTGTTTCCTCTATCACTGCCCTCTTTCTGCAATATTCAGAACTGAGATTACCTCAGAGGATGATGCTTTTGCCACAAGAAGGCCAGAAGGGATCTTGCCTAGAGAGGAGAACAGCTGCCTTACTGCTAAGGTAAGTATATGTTTGGAACAAGGACGCAGAGACACGTATCACTCTGCTTACTGTGTTTGCCCTGGCTGCACATCTCTGTCTTCTGCATTAGGGATTTTATCATTATCTCCCTGCTGTTGGCAGGGATGAGGTTGTTTATCGCTGTCCACAAGCACAGCCGCTGCTGGACACTTTGGTGCGGATGTAATTCCAAGAAAGTGTGGGCTCCAGCAGCCACGCAGAGGCCAGATATTAATCCGGATGAGGCAGCTTGTGTGCAATGAGGACATGATCTATTTGTGCTTCAGCCCCCTCCTCCCGCATCGCAGTCTGAGGCCGCTGCCTCTCTGGCGATGGCGCTGCCGCTTCCCCATGCGCTCCGCTCGGCCTGCGGCAGAACCTGCTGCCTCGGGGCTTTGCTGCTTCCCAGGGGCTTCTGTTGAAAAGACTGTGCGTTGGGCTCTGATGTTAGCTGAGCTGTAGCCAGGCCAGAGCACATATCAAAGGAGCATCATGCGAACAAATTGTTTTTTTGCTTGTTTGTTTGCCTTCTGTGAGCCAGCAGTGGTAGGAGTTTGCCATGGTGAGTGAAACAGTTGGTGCACATGGGTTGTGCTGCCTTTTTGCTGGTGCTCAGGCTGCAGAACAAACCCACTGCCAAACAGCTGAGGGCATCGCTTGCGCTGGCTGCTCTCTTTTCCTTCCGTGATGCCCGGTGGTACTTGCACAGCTGACCCTCGTAAGCGGTACGAAACACCACCACCAGTAGTGCCAGTGGGTCACACTGACCCAGCTGGATACAGCAGCAGCTGCAGTGTGCCCGAAGAAGCATCACACTGACATCAACCTCTATTCTGCTCTCTTCCATAAGCAAAAGCTGTGCTCTTCCCAGAGTGTGATTGACCAGAGCACTACTGAGATACTAGTTAAATGAAAAAGTGAGAAACTCCCAGGTGGGGATAGTTCTGGATCAGGTACCTCTGCACTGCCTGTGCCATATGGAGACAAACCAGGCCAGAGCCCTTCATAACCTACCGGTTTGTGAAGATGTTCTGCCATGATCCCACTTGTTCCGGGCAGTGTGAGGAGCAGAGGGGACACTGGTGTGGAGAGGCCAGGAGCAGTGTGAACGGCCCTGAGGACATGGCCATTTCGCTCTGCTAGGTTTGTCCATACCTTTCCCAGGGTGACACATCCTACCAGGTTTTAAACAGGCTCCCGGCAGGACAGGTGAGTGTGGGTATTTGCCCACTGTTTTTTTTTTTTTTTTTTAGGGAAAGAAAAGTGTTTACTAATAGGATGCTGGGAATTTCTGCTTTCAGTCAACTGTTGGTAACAGCATTGCTGAAAATCCTTTGCTGTTCTGATTGGGAAGGAAATTGAATTTTAGGAGAAGTGTGGGCGTTTTGTTTGTTTTTAAAGTAGTTCATAAAATGCAATGGAAAAACAGGTTTACTCACCCCCATGACAGAGAGAGACAGAAATGTGGAACAATAGGGCATGTTTGTTGAGTGTTTCCCATACCCAAGTTAATTTCTTTTGAGACCTTGCATGTTGCTGGAAATACAACTGAAGCTGTTCAGAGATAGTTTTGGTTGGCAGTATCTCCTAACTGCATAAAAACATGCTAAAATCCTCTTAGTCAAGAAAATGCAACAGCAAATAAGCAAGACCTGACCATTGCTATGAGAGGTGAAATCTGCTGTCAGTAAGGAGTAATATCAAGGCAGATAAACAGAAAATGATGACAGAGTAGAACTGGATTTCCATATGGGGTCAGAAAATTTGGAAATGTTTTCTCTTTTCCTTCATCTCAGTCAGAAATTAAGAACAGGCAGTGGATATACGACGTTGGCTTTTTTTTGCTTTTGCCAAATCAAAATAATACACAAATCTATCCCTTCATTTCACAGTATAGTAAGCCTGTTTGCAGGGAGACAGGAAGGAAAATAAAAGGTCTCCTTTAATCCTTTTTATCAGTTTTTCTCATGCTTTTCCCTTCCTGCTCAGTTCTCTGCTACCTACCTGGAGAACAGTACCAAATTCAAATTCCAGTGAAGTGGTATGTTTTCCCTGGGAATACAGCACACACAAACATATTCTCACATGTTACCTGCCTCTGCCCCCTGCAGCTTGGTTCGTCTCAGACCCGTTTTGGTTTTCTGCCATGGGGAGCACACATGTTCTCTGGCCGCACCGTGACAGCGCAGCAAGGGAAAGTTGCGATGGAGGGCTAGGATGTCCTTGTCATCACCTGTAAGTAGGTGAAAAGTGGTTGCAAGCCACTCAAAGCTTTGCACAACACCTCTGTTTCATTCAAAGATCCCCATCAATCTCTTATTTAAATGTCTGATTTGATGCCTTCAATTTTTAAAATTTCTTTAGGGGGTGCTGGGAAGTTTGCTGCCTATGATCCTCTTATATTAACATGCAAGAAACAATTTCATCTGGGTTGAGGTCTGAGAGGGAGTGTATAGATTTATGGTCTGATCACTGGTCTAATCTATGGTCTAATTTATGGTCTTATCTACAGCCCTGTCCAAAAAGCCTCCTTGCTCAAGACAAAAGTTATAAATTATCCAAGCAGACATGAAGAAATTGGCACCAATAGAAAAGGAACTGTCAACTGACACATCTCTTTAAAGATGTGTTTATAGTAATAGGTAATAATAGATAATAATATGATCTGTCTCTCAATATTCTTTAAAAGTATCTGAGAACAGTAAATAATTAAATATTTAATTCCCTGAGAAAGGTGCTGACAGGAAGGGAATTCCTGGCTCATGTTTTACAGGGAAGCTCAGGCAGTTTCTGAAGTCTTTCAGAAGAGACATCAAATAGTTTTAACAACACACATTACCTCTGATTTCTCCTTGTTAATGGTCATTACAAATGCAAAGGCAAATGTAATGCCTGAAGAGTGATCTCTCTCTTTTCAGGAGACAGGGAAGTTTTTACTCATGTAACAGGATAAACACGTCAAGGAAATTTTCCATCATTTCTCCAGACAGGGTCAAAGAGGCTATTTAATGCATTTTTTTCTCCCCTCCCCTGCTCTGTACTTATCATATGCCAACAAAGTCTGCTGTGGAAATGAATGATTTTTAAGTCCTTTCCTCTCCTTCTAGGAGTGGCTGAAGTTGAGGGGTGGATCAAGTATTATCAAACAAATGTGCAGAGACTGCACATTAGCAAACAGCAGAGACTGTTATTTATTGGCTCTCCTTGAACTGAATAAAAGCCAAACATCCTGACTGCTAAGGAGAGCCTGTGCAGCCTGAGGAGTAATCAGGAGGTGAAGAGCGCCTTTCAAAGCACCTATGAACACGCAAGTCTCAGTTTGAAAATGTAGGAGGAGTCTTAGTGCAGACAGGACCACAGGGCTCCGGATGTGTGTGGCTCAATGAAGCTTGGGGCTGGTAGTTTCACATGGGGCTGCCGAGGGGAAAGCCCGGATTAAATAAGCTTTGAGGTCCTCTGGCACATTGTTTTCCTCCCCTGTGTTTGCACAGTGACGTGGCAAAAGGTCTTAAGGGCAACTGAAACAAGTGCGGCTTTGCAGACCACACTTCAACTCTGAGCAGATACTTAGAAAAATATTTTCATAGCTGTAGCAAGTCCAGAACAATTAAACCAGAAAATAATGAAATCACACACAGTTATGTCCTTTTTATTGTTATTTATTGTTGTTACTGTTAGTCACACTTAGACAACTTGATTACGTGAAGTGATTTATGTGAAGAGCTTTGTATCAGTAACATAAGGTTTATATATTAACGTGAAAAAGTGTATACACCACAGTGAAATATTCTGTAGCTATAGCAGGACTTTTGATAGAAGGGCTTATTATCAAGAGCCTATGTACAAATAAATATAGCTTCTCTATTATATACAGACTTATATTCACAAGGAATATACTGACTAAGAGATACATGTGTTTCATCTACTGAAGTATGATCCATACATACACACGCATGAAAAAAATCCTGGAATTTTCTTAGGATTGCTTGGACTGGCTTCCATAGCGATAGTTTTTATTTATTTATTTATTTTGAAATAAATAAGACTGAGGACTTGAGATTTTATGTTGAAAATGAGAGCTGGGAGAGTATGAAAACTATGAAGTGAAAGAAATTTAAAAAGCTTTGCTACAAAAATAGCATCTGCCAGTTATGACAAGCTGCTGCTATTTTCACATGACCATCATGACCATGATCTTAATTTTGATGGGTGATTAACTGAAGTGGTAGATTTTCACCCAATAGTCTGACACTAAAAGCTTTAATTCTTTTGTAAAAAAAGATATTCAGCAAATCAGCTTTTATAAACTTGAAGTAAGGAGGGGTTTGATTTACTGTGATGCGAATGGGAGAAAACATTACAGCAACATGATGGCTTAATTGCATTGCTGGGCTCCACTGCAAGTGCTATATTCTTCTTCCTAGAGTGCACAAGGATGACAGGATTGAGTCCCATGGCAAAACCAGTGTGGACCATTTTCCGCAGTCACACAGGGAATTTTGGGAGAATGAGCAAACTCCCTCTGTCTTGCTTACAACTTCACTAAGGCAAAACTATATCCTGCTTTACTGTACAGATATTTAATGGTATTTTACATTATACCTTAAACAAAGATGTGATGTGGATTCTTTACTTTAAAACTATTATCCCCCATTTAGAAACCCTGAACAAGTTTGGGTTTTATTTTTATTTTTTTTTTTTTTATGGCTTCTCTTTGCATTAAGACAACTATGTGACATAAGATAATGGTTAAAAAAAGCAGTAAAGTGCAAGATATTTAAAAAGATACAAATTTCTTTCATCTTGGACTGTTTTCCTTTTGGTGAGGGGGTGAATTTACAAATCTACACGAATGTACAGCTTGTTTGTGGCGCTCCTGTGACGCCGGGTCTCGCTCGGCCTGGCCGTGGGCTGCCAGGGCGTGCAGGCCGTGGTTACGTGGCGCCCTGCTTGTGCAGGACATGGCTTCTGCAGAGGAGGAGATGATGGCTTGTGTCCCGCAGCGTGGGGACGTGCAGGCCCTGCTCGGGCCCGGGGAAGTCGCATCCCGGCCACGAGCAGCGCGCAGCAGGTCCTCGAGGACGGGGCTGCCGCGCTGCGGCCTGCACGTCTGCTGCGTCCTACGGTGCAACGCGTTGCACAGCTTTGGTCTGGACCCTCCCCTTCCCAAAGGAAACGACTGATATCCCACTGCTGATACCGCTGTAGCTTGTGGCAAAAGATCTGAGAAGGATCATTTAAAAACACTAGCCAGAAGTGAACCCCACACCTGTGCTGGGGGAGATGCCTCCCCATGCATTTCAGTGCAAGCTATCCCATTTACTAACCTGAAAACCACCTCTGTAGCCGTGCTTCCAGCTGCCTGCTCTTGCAACAACCTTTTACAGAAAAGCAGGAAAACCAGAACCAACCCCTCAGAGGAATGAACCATGCATCTTTCTCTGTTTGCTGTGTCATTGTTACTTATAAGAGGTAAAGCGGTTTCCAAGAATACAAGTGCAAGCAATTACTCTCCTTGTACACAGCTCTCAGGACAATTACGTTTGTTGCGAGTGCTTTTAAGAAATATTGTATGGCGGAATAAAAATCTGGAGGTCATCAAAGCCAGAGGCAGAAATCTTCCAGATTCGGTGGGCCAGTGGTTGGAAAAGGGATTATTTCATTGTTATAGCCTAAATAAATCAATTTGATACAGGCTTATACTTGATTCAGAGCATATGTAGTATGGACCATAGGATGCTATTTTAAGGAATTACTGTTGAAAAGAGAATGATAAAGAAATTGTATATCCCCTATTTCTTGAAATATTGTATTGGCATAAATGACAAATGGAGGAATAATCCCTTGAAAAAATGCCCAAACTTTAACAATATTTCTCAGTATCTTTTTTACAGTACTTGGATAAATCACGTTTGACCTACTTTTTTATGGACTTTCTTATGCACACACAACAGTACCATGAATGACAATGACCATAAAATACTAGAGAGTAGGTATGTGGAAAATTACAGGATGGGTTCTTTGCCCTTATAAACGTCAGATGACATTTAGAAAGTTTCTGTGTCACCTACTGTGCTTTATGCTTCTCAGGTTTATGTAGACAGCAAGATCAATTGAATAAATAAGCACAGGGATAGAAGCACTAAGAGCCTGTTTGCGCTACAGGAAAGTACTAGCTGTCTGTAAAAAGCTGCAATTAAATTACCCAGAACTTTGTTGTTGAAAAGATTTTTCTGTGTCATCTTTTCAGGGATCTTTCTTGCATCAAACTTTTTAACACTTTGATACCATCCTCTACCCTGAAGGTACCATCATAGTGCCTTCTACAGAAGGTGTGTTGTTTTGTAAAACAGCAAATACTGGTTGGACTTCAATGGTATTTTACAAATGTGGGGCCAGTTCTCTCCTGTAATTCCCACGGAGCCAGCGCTTTCCATCAGGGAGCATTTATGGCAGGTTATGTAATCTCAGCTATGACCCTACTCAGGTGCTACTGGAAATTCCTTACGGCAGTGATGCCCAGTATTGGTTCTGTTCAGGTGAGCTGGTGCTATTTAACCTGATATCTTACACTGTGCTCTTAATTCACTCACTTACTCTGTTGCAAATCTGGGTTTATCCTGAAAACACTAAACAAGATCCAGATTTTGATTGTAACACCCATTTCTACATTAATTATACGCTCACTTCTACATTAACTAGCCTACGGCAGAATTTAGGCTGTTGGCAGGACCATATTCCTATTGAAGTCATTCAGAACTTTACCTGAAGGAGGAAAAGAGAAATTTGGTTTGATTTCTAGGTGTATAGTATTCAAAAATGTTCATGGCTCCAACACTGAAACACTTAGGAACTAAGAGAAACACCAGGAGCACAGCCATTGACTTCCTAGGGGTAACAGCAGAGCTGCACTGCTGAAAAAGTGTCAGAATTGGGCCCTGGGTAAATCTGCTCTCAGTGCAAAGCCGCGGTATCCTAACAAGTGCTATGCACATGATGGCCATGAAATCAGTGTTGAAAACAAAACAGAAAGAGGAGCAATGCATGCAGCAAAGGTCAGGCTCTTGCCCCTCTTTAGTTTCTTGTTTCCGAAGGTCAGAGCAGTGAATCTGGGTAACGAGAGGGACAACAACAACACACCACCCTAGAAGTGCACCACTCACAAAATATGCATGCACATTGTTAGGTCAGCCTGCGTTGTTTGGCCCATTCAGGGAAAGAGCATCTTGGGTAAAACTGAAAGTTTTTTATTTTTTTTAACCCGGCCTCCATTTCGAATACTGTCACCAGAGCTATGAAAAATTTGGTGATTTCCCTGGGACAGATTATACTGCAGAGCCAGCTCTGTTTTTTAGGACACCAGTTGAATCCTACAGGGACATTTCATTTGAGTTCAGGATTTGCTTTTATGCATTTTCTTTTGCAGATTTGCTATTATTTTCAGCAGGGGGCACTGCAGGTATGTATATTCATTTTTTCCATTGTGCACATCCGTAGAAACAAATGTTTAAGAGGTGAGCAGGATTGTAGTTAAAATTGGCAAGGATTGTGGAGAATGGAGGTTCTAAAATGCATAAGCAAACTTCTGCACACAATGAGAGATGCTTACACTAAAAAAGCAAGGGATGTTGCAAGTGTGTGGTTAAGATTTTGGTTCTCAATGTATTTTTGTACCTAGGACTTAACACCTTAGAACATGGAATGAATAGTACATATTGTAACTCCTAATTCTCTTGCTTCTCTTCATTAATATCTCGCTTTTTCATAGTAATCTCATAATATTAACATCGATGTAATTTTAAATATGTATTTCTTACTGTTTGTGCTACTGTTGTTTTCTGTCAAGTCCTTACACTCTAACCAGATACTGTTATACACAGCTATAAACACATATAATAGGAATACAGTAAAGGACAAAGAGGCTGAATGAAAAGCAAAAGCATGAAACACAGGCAGGAAAGCATGGTGACAGCATCAGAAAAACAGACGAGGCAAAATATGCTGAGCCTTCTGTTATACAGCTGTGAGCACAGCACTGCCATTGTGAGAGCAATAACGAATACAGAACAGCTCTAAAAAGGGTCACACATACATGCGGAAATTTCATGAACTCTAACTGCACACAAAGACTTGAACGAATAGACAGCCATTATCTGAAAAAATTTTGAAATACCCATTCCAGTTTTCCTTTTTTTTTTTTTTTTTTGCAATCATCCAAACCATAGAAACTGTGAACACTTCTCTATTTTCTCTCCTGACATTTTTGTTCTGAGTTTCCTTCTCCCAGGTTTCTGGTAGGAGAACATTGCATTTTCACTCCTTTCAGGGCTGCTTCCAGCAACACTGAAAGTTTTCCATGTAGGCTTCCTGCAACTCCACAATATTTAAACTGTCAGTTTTTCCTACCTAGTTTCAAGATCTATGCAAACCAACATGAACTATCCCAGGCAAACCAACATGAACTATCCCAGCTCTGCACTTCAGCTGGGGATCTCCTCCAGTGATGACTACATATAGCTGTGAAGGTCCTTATACTGCAAGTAGTGGTAGAAGATAGCCTGTAAAATATATAACCACTTCAGCAATTAGGCTTCACATTACAACTACCTCTATATTCTGCATGAAATACTATGCATAAGCAAATTAGCCTTTTTTTTTCTTTCTTTTTTTTTTTTTTTCTGGCATGAAAAGGCAAATTCTTAACGGTAACAGCATCAGAGAGACGTTGGTACTGTTGGTAGTATTGCTGCATTAGAAAAAACAGTGAGTCCACGCAGTAGTTGTATGATCTCTTTGCATGCTGGGTTGATACTAGAGAAGACAGCAAATCCCCAGTCTGGGCTTCACGTGTGAATACATAAGAAAATATGCACCAGTTGCAAAACGGCCAGACTTCATATCCCCATTAATAGTAAAGCTGGAGCTTCTAGAACCTGAAGAGTTTTGCAAGATGTAATAAACCATCATTTTACATCTTGCCAATTGCCATTAGGAGAAGTGTGACGCAAAGGAGCAAAATATCGAAGAGCTGTGTCTTTGCTGAAGTCACATCACATAAATCCACTTAAATGAAGAGATGTGCACGATCTTCCCTCTCTTTGACTCTTGCTCTTGGTCAATGCTTTCCACTCAGAGTGCCAGCAGATTATCAGATTATCCCTGCCCGCACTGGGTGGGGGCAGGGATTGCATCCCCAAAGCTGATGCTAGCATTCTCCTTAGAAGATTATAGTCTTAAATACTGATTACGCTGTGTGTCTGTATATACTACTACAGAGGAAGAGAGGTTCGTGGATGGGACCACAGGCAATGAAGATGCTGTAACTTTTTCACTGTTACAAAGCATGCACAGCATCTCCGCTACGGAGCACTGAGGGTGTCTTGCAGCAAACAGAGAAAACCTCATTGCAGCTGACCTCAGCCCTTCACGGGTAACTGTGCTGTCCAGCAGCAATCATTCTTCTGCTTTGGATTTCACCCATTCTTTCTTCCTTTTGAAACTGAGGGATAGGAGATTTACAAATCCACTGGTTATTCCCATAGAAGCTTTCCATTGTGGGTTTTTGCTGCTTCATTATATATATATATATATATATATGTATTTGAATATATATATAATTTTTCCTCAAGAAACGGCACTTTCCACTAAATGGAGACAGGACACTGTATCACTTTGTCCTCCAAGAGGACGCTGACAACCAGGAACACAAAATAAAGCCCGAACATAAGAAAGCCCAATATTTTATTCATCCTCCACTTGCAGAACGCGATGGAGAGGATGACGAAGAGCAGCATAATGAAGAGCAGGACGATTGCACAGAACAAACCGTTGCTGCTGACCGTCACTGGGGCAAAGCTGTTGATCACAGCATATAAGAGCCATGGAAGAGGAAGGCTGTTAAGAAACAGAAAAAATAAATGGGAAACATTGCAGAGATGAAGAAAGGGGCACTAGAAAGGTTCTGAAGGCACTTCAAAATACAAAGATGTTTGCTGGGAGACAGGGAAACCCCTCTCTGGACAGATGCAGGGTGTTAGATCACACATTGTGCTCTAACTTGACACCTCCCATCTCAGCATCAGGCTTTCATGGACACCCACATACTGACTGCTGGGCTGAGCCCCGTGTAGGAGAAGGGTGGGCTACTCAGATACGTGGGGAGACTGGGAAACCAAATGCTCCTTCTATGTAATTCCCTAACCTCTGGAGGCCACTCTGTGTTTTCTCATCACTGACATTTCCCCAGCCACTCCTCTTCTGCCTGCTTTGGCCTTTTGAACCATGAGATTCCTGCATGGAGTGAAGCATGAAGCATAAATTATGCATAAACCTCATTTGTCACTTTGCATGTGGTTCTCTGGAGAAGTTGCGGGATTTGCACTTGCCATCATTCCTCCACCAGCTGCCATGGGCAGATGTTTCCCTTGGCTGGCAGAAGTCACCTCGTTTCCTGCCTGTGAGCAAGAAGTCCTCATTCATCAGCTTGTGGATTCAAAGGATCCACAGAAGAATCTCTTCCCAAGAGCTTGCCTGGCAGTGGAAGGTGCCTGGCAGGCCCTTCCTGCACACAGTTAGCTCTCCACAAGATGCTGCCCTTAAACTTCATCCCTTAAGTATCTGGATTCATGCTTACATATAAACTTTGATTGAACTTCAGCATGATTTCTATTTTTATACTTGCTGTTGCTGCATTTCCCAGCTCTGATGCTACTGTTTGAGGCAACATCGCTCTGGAAGATGTCAAGTTGAAATAAATATTTAAGCTACTGATTGGAGCTTAGTAGGCTTGGAATGCATAAAAAGTGCTGTCAGCAGCTCACATCATTCAAACTGAATAAGCAGCTCAAGAAAGAAAAATTTATTATAGCTGCAGTGCTAACTAAATCACAACTGCAGCTGAGCTGTGCCATTTTTGCTATAAAGACGGTAGGTCTAGAAGACTATGCTATGGGACAGCATGCGTTTCCTTAGGCAGGAAGACTAAAAATATTAAGGAAAAAAGGCATTGCAAAAGGGAAATGGTTCGCAACTCATCCCGTATGTTTTAAGTTGAGATAATGGGCAGTGAATAATGTTTTCATATGTTTTCATTTTTATTTATAAATGTTATTAAAAAGAGTTCATGCTCCTGGATTAATATAAAATAATTGCCCAGTTACTTGGCTGTGTCCAAAAGTACTGCTATTAACTAACAAGTGGAGTAAAGAGCCATTTACTATCCACTCCAACTCTGGGATCCCATTTTGCATGAGCAATGTTGCTGATGTATGCTACAGCATGATGCAGCATCTGTTCCTCTAGATGTACAATGGCAAGGTATAACAACTGAATGGAGAAACTAAGGTGATGCATATAACTCCCCTTGCTTCTATCCTATGATGAAGATGGAAAAGGGGGCATTAGGACAGAATTTGGCTGCAAATTTCCTGCACACTTTTGAAATACTGAGGCATACATCATTGTTCTTGTGCTGCTGTGAAGCTTTTATGTTCTGCAGCAGACATAAAGGATTCCTGCATGCAGGAAAATGTAAAAGTAGTTCATTTCTGCACAATCTTATGTTGCTTCATATTGTCAGAGCTACACAAAGGAGCCTCAGTGTTCGTAGAGGACTGGTTTGTAATTTGGGATTTTGAAAGTATATTAAAAAAATCACGCACCAACAACAGCTTTTTATAAGCTGTTTTATAGCTTTTATAGCTGTGCAAGTCAATGACATTCTGTTTATTTTCACAGCAAACATGCTGGACACTGCAGAGGCAGTGAATAGCTCTCTGATCTGCAGTTATAAAGAAAGCTCTAAAATAGGCAAGGTGAGTGGAAACATAAGTGAACAACAGCGGTAAAGTGCCTGACAGAAGCATAAAAGGCTTCAAAAAGTTATTCCCGGAACCCTACTTTTCAAGCATAATTTTCTTGCATGGGCAGTTCTGTGATGTGTGAAACAAAGAATGATGCAACAAATTGATTTATAACAAGCCTGTCATGTAAATATCTACTGAGTTCTGAATATGTGAAATAATGAAACACCTTGAATGATATTTGTATCATTGTCTTCTTTAAACAACAACAGCATAAAACTGTTGTAGGTAATGCCTTGGCAAAACCAGGGCAACATGTTATGAACACAAAACTTTTTAATAAAACATCTACAATTTTCTTGCTGTAGGACTTACCCCACTGTGATGTCAAAGATGTTACTTCCAACAGAGCTGGACACAGCCATGTCCCCTAGACCTTTGCGTGCTACGATAACACTGGTAATTAGGTCAGGAATAGATGTGCCAGCTGCTAAAATAGTCAATCCCATGATCTCCTCACTAATACCAATGGTTTCTCCAACCTGAAAGAGATGGAGTAAAAATCAGCGAAGTCCTGTGGTGGGAAAACTCTCTCTCTACTCTCTTCTCTCTACACTCTCTACTCTGTACTGAAGATCCTCTCTACTAGAGGATTTGCACTCTCTACTGCAAATCTCTGACTTGAGCTTCCTGACTAGCTTGGAAGTGCAGTGACTGCAGACACGACTGGAGAATTGCTTGTTTTCACTAGTTCCATGAATTTCAGGGAAAGAAATGTAAGAATGTCAAAGAGGGCCAGTAGGTATTGACAAGTGGCTGTTTATGGTGCTGATGTTAGCAGAAAGATCAAACAGATATTGAGGACCACCACAGTCTCTGCTCTACTTTCCATGTACTGGGTAGTGATTTGCTTCATTCATTGTTCCTGCTCCTAAGGTAAAATGCTGCTCAGGATGAGGCAGAGGATGGGCTCTGGTTCTGAACAGTTCCTTGCAGGATAAAACACAATGCAGCTCTTATACCTTGTGCCAGTGCAACATCGACTTACCTGATGTGCCCACCAGACCATTAAGTAAGAAAAAAATCCAATCCAACTGATTGAACCAAAAAATGTGATTGGAAAAAATTTTCTTGACTTCTGAAACAGAAAGAAAGAGAAAGAGTGAAGAACTATGTTAAAAGCCAATACGCTGTATTTTTATTCTCTCCTTAAGTGACCTCTCATTTATTCTGATCACCTATTCTAGTCATTTTTTATGACCATCACCAGATGATCAAAATAAATAACAGGAAATTCAGAAAATTACTGCCCCTACTGATACATGCTTACCCATGCCTTGTTCTTCCACTGGCTTCACTTATAAAATCAATGTATATGAGAAGATTCACTTCCTAACAATAACACGTGTTATACTGAATGGCAAGGTTTGGATTGTGATAAATATTACATTCATGTTACATATATATATTTAGCTGCATAAAAGTTTATGAATGACTTTATGCATAAGAAAAAAGAATGTTTTCAAATTGTTATGAGTGGTTTTCATATCCTTTGTCTGTGCACAGGTTTCTTTGTGCATCAGTTTTCACAGTCAGTATCAGAAAGGCTGTCATAGCACCAAGCTAAAAAATATACGTTTAAACTTTACTAGGACATTTAATCATTCTCGGGAAAATGTTTTCATATTTTTAATTAGCAGAGAATTAAACACACTTTTCATATGCTTTATTCTAAAGAGAGTTTATTAACAAAGGAAAAGGAATGCCATATTTTCAGACCCTTCAATTAATTCTGAAGTCAGTATCACATCAAAATAGCTTCATTTTAATTTTCGCTGTCTGCTACATCAACGCTAAGTTTTGAATATATAGCATTCTTGCAGCCAGTGAATGGGTTATATTCATATTAATAACTTATTTTGGTCACTTGATCCTCTCAATCTTGTTCATCAACCCCATGTCCTATTGGCTAGCTAGGTCTTTTTAATAAAAAATCATCAAAATAACTACTGAAGAAAGGAAACATCGCTGCAGGACTGTATCACGTAATCACTACCCAAAGTTAGTGTATAAAATGGAATCAGTGCTGTGAATAAATGCTGCTACTCTTGGATAAAACCAGATCCCTCATGGGCATCCACCTTTCACAGACAAACCATCTCCCACTCCATCTGCACCGTGCCGACTGCAGAGCGCGCGGGACGGCTGGTGGAAGCGGGTTACCCGCTCGGAGGGGTCACCCCAGCTGCTGCTCCACCTGCAGCGCCTCTTCTCCCGAAACCCCCATCACATCCACTGCTGACTTCCCCTGTGCACATGCCACCGGGCTTGCATTTTGCCAAGCAAGCAGTAGTTTCCTCCAGATCACATCTGACTGGCAGGACCTCTCAGCAGGGGAAGCTGCGGAGGAGATACCCCTTTCCCTGAGCAGGAGAAATGCTGCCGATTGGGCTGGGCTGAGCTGTGTTGATGCCTTCTTACTCAGAGAGTTTATGGAACTGCACTGTCAGCTTGTCTTTTATGAAATATAATACATATATACATACGTGCATATATATATAAGGCCAGGCCATCACTGACGGGAGAAATGTAAAGTTGGCAATGGTAACTGTACACACTCACCTACACAAAGGGATGGCTAAAACATCTATATAGGTATAAATAGCTATTGCGCTACCATAAAAAGTCTTGGTTATTTAAACTCCATTACTGTCAGAAGCAGCATTCTAGAAGGGCACAAGCCACCCCCAGCTTCCCAGCTCCTAAAAAGCAAACACAGGGCATCGCTCATCCCTCAAAGCCATGAACTTTGGATATATTAGAAAATCTGCTAAGGAGCTTCCAGTATTTCTGTTTAAACTTATCAGACTTATTCAACTTATTAAAGTTAAATCAGATTCACATTTAATTTTAAAATCAAAACTGTCCCTGCACTGGGAGCAGTTCTCCTCTGAGAAGGAGCACAATTATGTGATTCAAAATAGGTGGGAGCACAGCCAAGACTGGAAGAAATAAACAAATCTAAGCACTTTTTTTTTTCTTTTTAACTAAATAACTAGTATTTCCTTTTCAGCTTTCTTAGGACCCAAGTCTTCCAACTTTTACCATAAGCTTTTCTTCTCTATAAACACTGGGATTTTCAAGAAAGTCATGTGGAAAATGAGAAGAAGATGAAGTGATAATCTTATTGTCAGCTGGTTTCCGAATTCAAATAGAGGGAACAAATAATAATAGTGGAATTTGAATAATCGCTCTACAGCAATCAAGAAATAAGCACATATTAGATTATGCAAATCCCAGCTATGGCCAGTAATAATAAAATTCAACAAGAGTACAGGATTATAAATACCAAATGGTTCTTGTAAAATAATCGCGTATTGCTTATCCAGGTCGGACATCCACAGAATGTGGAGAATTGGATGGCTGGGAATTATGAGTCAGTAACTTCTGCAGCATGTGTAAGACCCAGACTGTCTCAGCCAAGTCTCCTCCAGCTTAATTAACTGATAAGAAGCAGTTCAGGGTTATGAGTACTTTAATAGACTTAACAGTTTAATTATCTATTTTAAAAGAGAAAGCATTTAAGCTCAAAAAGTTCAAAATTTAAAGCTTGTACCTGTTACAGAATGTGAAATCAAGAACGGACTCCTTAGATGCTGCTATACAATTTGCATATAGATGATTACTTTTCAAAAAGCAAAAATGGGACTATTGATTATTTTCTGATGTTGCATCTTATTTCCAGAGTATAATAGAAATTATGTTTCTTTTGTAATTAGTAACAACTCTTTTGAGTTTTATCTCAGTGTAACTTCCAAGCTTTTGGTAATATGCAGAGCTGTTTGTTAGTTCTCAGCATTTTGCTACAAGAATTAGTCAGAAAGGGCAGACAGCAACGCTTCTCTCCATCCTCTCTGGAGCTGCGATCTTTGCCTTGCCAAGACAAAGACTCCTGTTTACTGCCACTTGGTTCAGTTGTGGTCATGGTAACAGAACAGAAAATGGAGGAAGAAACATGTATCATTCAGTTTGTATCCTATTTTCATTTAACAAAATAACAATAATTTTGTAGCTTCGCTGTATATCTGTTGGATTGGTATTAATCCTGTTCATCAGTAACCTTAACTACATATACCCTGGTGCATCTCTGCATTGAATTCCTGCCAATATTTGAAAAAAAATGGACTTACTAAAATAAGTAACCACCGTGATAGAAGTATGTTGAAAAAGTGAAGTCTTTTTAATTTCTTTTTCTTTTTTCCTGAGTGCCTGACACTGCAACATAATGAGTGCTTAGTATTTTACAAAGTAATCCTCTAAATTTTAGCCAGTCTCATTACTGACATCCTTACGTTTAACCTGAATGAGTCATATGTTTGTCTCATGCATGAATTTATCTGCATGCCGTCTCTGATTTTCCATCCGTATTTGACAGTGGCTAAATCTGATTACTCAGAAACCTGCTCCGGTAACGAGATCTATGAGGGAACATCGTGTCCTCGTCCCCTTGGTAACAGCGCGTCTCCATACGCTCACCTTAGTCGTGTCTCTTGGCCCTTAATGGGAACAAAGAACAGTCCTATATGGGTCCAACAACAACAGCACCGGGCTCAGGGAGGGCTTTTTGGCCCTGGTCATGAGGGCAGAGGCAGCACACTGTGGCTATGGCAAGGGAGATGCACTTTGATTTCGACCCCTATCCCCCCATCAAAGTTTCAATAGCTCTAGCTGTTGGGGGTGGACAGCTGTATTTATGGTCCTTGTAAAGCCACTGGTGAAATGAGCCATCAGTACAGTGAAAATATTCATCATTTTTACAAATATCTCAATGTAAGGCCAACAACGAAATTTCCCTAGAACACACCTGCTTCTGGAAATGATTGGTATTATAAGGATTTCTAAACATTAATTTATTATTGAGCTATAACTGAGATGACAAGCACACACTAAAACAAGTCAACTATTGAACCAGTGGATCAATTATGGCAGCTAGTACATAATCTACAGTAGATTAATGCAAATATCTATATCTGTACACCAGAGTATAGTAAGGGTGCAAGGATTTTTACCAACTTGATAACCAGATCGCTTGTACACAAAATAATTTTGCTGGTGTTTCTGGCTTTTCTGGAGCTAAGTGCAGCTTGTTTTAAGTGTACATGGTTTGACACCATGTGCAAGCGTCCATAGTGCCAAAGCTTCCCCACTAAGATGAGATAAAATAGGACTCTAGGAGACTGGAAGGAAAGCAGATTTTTGAAAAGGATGACAAAGTGCCTTATGGTCTCTCAAATCAATATTTAGCCCACAGGGTTCATTGTATATGCCCACATGCTATTTTGAGAATCCCCATGCAGATATAGAATTTCTGACTAAAATTATCCCCTTTTGCAGATCAGGCCCCTGATGTTAGGCCTGCCTACAAAATCTACTAAAGTATTGTTTGAGGCTTGCTTTAACTTTTGCCTCACAGACCAAACATAAAGTGGTTTCCTGAAGCACATGCTGAGCTGTGCAGTCCGGCCTTGTTTTCTTTAGGCAAGGGAAGGGGGATGCACACAAGTACAAGTGAGAGTATTTTAGAGACAAACACACTAATGAAGCATCCTCAAAAAGTTAGACAGCTGGGCACAAGGGCTGATGCAACCATCTGCTTAATTCTTTGACAGTGAAGTTCAAAGTAAACAGCTTGTCACATTCATACAGCTTGTTACCTCTTCTGTTATTATTGCATGTAATTACAAGCTGCAAACAGTATGCAATTCACTTTTATTTCCGTATAGCAAGCTAGTCCTTTCAGTGAATGAAATTTTAAAACTCGGCTGCCCAATGACATATCTGACACATGCAAATATGCTTATCGCTTTTGTTATGGCAGAATGTTTTAATTCCAGGATGTCAGCACACTAGTCTTTCTGTGAACAATCCTGGAGTTAATATTCACACACATTAGACTGTTGCACGCGAATTCATCAGACACCGGCTTTCCCAAGCCATTATTCCAACTAATCTCATCTACACAGTATTGAACAGTGGATATCTATAAATCTTCAAGAAGAAGAAACAAAAAAGATTGCAAATGCTATTAATGTTAGCATCAGAATTTTTAAATTCAAAATATTGCATACACTTATTTCTTAGCAGTACTTGCTAATATTAGAACAAATCATGAAGAAAAATAATACAGTGATGATTTTGAATAACAAAATGAGGGCATAAATACAGAAATAAACAGTCTTGGAATTCATGTAGCATGTTCTTTTGTGTTACCAGACAAAAATATTTACCAGTGTTGTTTGAAAGCTTGAAGAAAATAGGCTTAAAAAGAGGAAAAAATGTCAGTTTCTACCCTTAGAGAAACCATTATCTGAAAACAAATGAAAATATTTATTTTAGCTTGTTTCTTTCACTGAATTGCAGTTTTTCACTGTGTGGGATGGAAAATGTGATGAGGAAGAAAAAAAGGAATAAGGGTATTGATTTATAACCTTGTAAATTGCACAACCTTCTGCTGCTGGAGGTTTAAGTCTATTTTTGATTCAAAAGGGAGCAGATTAAAGCAGTTCTAAAGGATTCTTTCAATGACTGACTTTTTTTTTTTTTGACTTTCCATTAGCCTCCCCAGCCATGATTCTATTATTGCTTGCATATGTGAATAAAAAAGAAGTAGGATTTGACATTTTATCACAGTAAGTCATCTGTATTAAGTTTTCTGCACTTGGAAAAACTTCTGGATCTTATCCTAGTATGAAAATTAAAGGAAGACAAATAGAAGTCTCCTTTACTCAATTTTTAGTCACATCTTCCTGAAACAAAATTGCCCTTTAATGAGAATGGCTCTACAGGGCTAGTAGAATATGCATTTTAATAAAAATGCATACCATTATTTTTAAAACACAGAAAATCTAGTCTTTGACTTTCCAGTTTTACCCTTTATGGTATTGCTGTTGGGCAGACTTCCTCACTAATGCTTAGTGGACATCTAGAAATATAGATCTAAAAGCTACGCAAAGTTTTAAGAGCTTTTTCAATGTGTAATAAAATATTAATGAATACAAATGGCAATATTCACAGAGCTGTTATCTTTCCGCTACCCATAAGCACCCACTTGAATATTGACGTTTACTCTATAATTCTATTGTGGCACCTTCTTCACAAAAGGAAGCTTAAAAAAATAGTTCTACTTATGTTTAAATCCACCATGGCCCCTCCTTGGATTCTGGCATTCACCAACCGTGCTGTGCAGAAGACACTGACCTAAAACAAGGGCTACTTACAGGATTCCTGACATCTGGGAGGGAAACCCACAATGGGAAAACAATGGGTAAAACAATCAGGTAGGTGATTTGTTTGCGCAGGGTGTCGGGCCAGGCCAGGCTGAGAGGCTGGTCCTCATCCTCTTCTTCATTCTGTGAGAAAAACAGCAGTGAACAAAGTATTAAAGGGGATCAATAAGGTTAGAGAACCTTCAGGACTCCACTATGTTTCAGTAACTGCAGGGTATCCCTGCAGCAGTGCTTGCCAAGGACATCTCTGATGGCATCCGTGCTCACGGCGGGACCAGCATCAGCCTTCTTCCTTGGGTGGACACTCGTTCACCTGGTGCCTCAGATGGGCCTTCCTACAGACCCTCCCTCATGGACATTGGTAGTCCGATCAAAAACCAAAACTGATCTGGTCTGCATCAAACTTGGCCACATATGTATGCATATATACCTATATATATAAAATACACATTTATGTACTTTTCTCTCATTCATTGGACCACAGGGTAATCCAGGCTGTCAGGGACTTTGGGAGGTCCCCTGTCCCTCCTGCCCAAAACATGCTCAGCTGTGGGGTCAGACCAGGTTGCCCAGATCTTTGCCCAGTCAGTAAGAGTTGGCTGAAAACCTCCAAGGATGGAGACGGCACAGCCTGTCTGGCCCAGCTCCACTGCTAGGCTCTCTTTGAGGGGGAATGTTTTTTTCACATCCAGCCAGAATATGTCTTATTTAGACCTGCCACAACCCAGCAGTCTTCTTAACAGCTTGGTGTTAAAACTAAAGGAAAGAAATTCCTCCCTCACTGGTGTAGCTGATAGCTGATCTTCACATTAATCCTTCACCTCCTTTCACGTGTATGCTCTTCACGTGCCATGTCCACTACAGAGCAGACGTACTGTGATCATTTCCAACGACAGAAAGCCTTTTGGCTGCTACATACATCTTCCCTAGCTTTTTCTGTCACCCAGCCTGCTGGCGAGGTGCAGCCCTTTGAGACTGCTGCAGAAGGGAAGCCAAGGGAGCATGATTCAGACCATCTTAACATCACACTTTTTTATTTTTATTTTTTTTATTTTTTATTTTTTTTCTGGCTTATTTAACCATGGTACGTCACAGCTAGGCAATGTGTCTAAAACTGCACACAGGTCTAACTTACCCCACAGAACAGAGTAACAGAAAAATGAAGGATGAACTCCTGAACTATTCAGCTATTGATGTATTATGAACCGATCAGTCCCTAGAGAGGCAAAGACCAACTCTCAGCTCAGGCTTGTCAGTCATACAACTATACAACTTTATCACCTTACACCAATGACTGGAAACAAACTCATTTTTCCTCCTGACACATTGACAGGATGCAGCTGCTTTGACGATTAGGTGCTGATGTCAACAGAAGACTGTATTTTGTTAACTCTACACTTTGTCTAACTCCCAATAATAAGATGACAGTAAATTGAAGAGGTCATGATAGGCACTATCATTAAAAGATTTTTCAAAACACACACAGAAACATGATTCATGATAATTACAGTACTTCAAGAAGCTCCTGAGCAGCTTAAGAGCTACCTTTAGCTTTCAGCTCTTCACCAAAGCAGGCAGATACTCAGTATCTCACTTCCCTAGTTTATTGATACCTTTCTGGGGGACCGTTCAGGTGCAGATGCAGGAGTTTGTGGGATTACTCTCCTAAAATCATATCTGTTCCCTTTCCACTCCAGTAGACAATATTGGGTTAGGCAAATCAAACCAAGCAGGATGTTGAGCTTTGAAATATGATGATGGAGGTAATATTTGAGCACAAAAAGAGCAATTGAAGGGTTGCCTAGGTAACTCTTTATGAGTGGCTTCTGCATAATTCAAGCAGCAGACTCAGCAGGAATAAGCCTCCGCAAATGACTGTTTCATAAGCAGCTCTAAATGACTATTTTCTGAATTACCATCTTTAGAAATTAGCCATGATCAATGACCATTTTTAATCACAACAAGAACTTTACATACAAGACTGAGTTTATGCATGAGTCAGCAAAATTTAAAGAAATTAATACCTAATTACCTTATACCTAATTTGGTTCATGCAATACTCTACTGGTATACACAGTTCTTCAACTCTGGGCCTTATTCTGGTTGCATGTCTTTGTGAAATGGTGCTGGACTATCATGAACACACTTGCAACACCAATGTCAGTATACAAAAAGCATTAAAGAGTACATTTGGAGATTTGGCACATGCATCCTGGAGAAACTTGGTCCCTCTGTTCAAGATGTTTCAACTTCAAGTTGTTCTACCTCATCTGTCTGTCCAGATAACTTCCTCCAAAATAAAAACTCAAGTTCCAGCTAAAATCCAGCAGGGAAAAGAGTATTTTCCTTGCTAGTTTATCTCCAGGATGCATTACAGAAGCTACAGACCAGCTCTTTGTTTCTTGTTTCATAAATCAGAATCAGCATCTGATTCCCAAATCAGCAAAACTAAGCAAGTTCAACACATTTGCAAATCTAGCCTTCAATGATTTCACTGTGAACTGAGGTTGAAGGAAAGAAAAGGAAATAATTTTTACAACAGCTAAATGTTGCAAATGTGTCATGTTCTAGACTAAGCAGGAGTGGCATAAAGTGACACAGCAGAGAGTTATGGCAGAGATGCTTGCACTGTCCATTTTACTGACTGTGTCTGAAAAGATAGTTCAGAATATCATAATGAAAGCACACTTTATTTATACCACAAATAATGTTAATTCTAAGTATTCTGAATTGTCACTAAAAACAATACTATTCCTTCCAAATATGACTGGCATCAGCTCAACTTCCTTTAACCAGTATGAACATCAGGAGACCTTTTCCTAGGCCAGGTTTGCGTGTGGCACACTGGTAAATACAAACTAATCTGGGGGAGATGGGAGAGGATAAAAGAATACGATAAAATTAGGATTATAATAGTCACTGATCTTTTTCCATGAAATTCTGATCATTTGTCATGATCGTTTCCACTTTTGTGCTGTGTGCCCTCCCACTTATGCTTGGGACTGTCTATCTGTTACATATGACTTTGCAGTGCTAAACGTAATGCGTGTGGTCTTCCCCGAATGGCCTGGACATGCTACTGTAGTGTAAAAAACAGTAGCGACAACCAGATGAGTTCTGTAATAGGCAAATGTGCCATTTGCATATTCTGCCAGGGGTAGAGAAGTACATCTGTAAATAACAAAACGAACAGATGCAACTCCTCATTTTGAAGAGATGAGATTAAAGGTATAGTTTTGCTATATATTCCCTTTTACATGTCTGTAACAAGTACACTTCTAACATTTTCTTTTAAACCAATCTATGTATATTCCTAATCCTATTCTTGCTACTTCATTTCTTCTTGTATGTTACACATGCCACACAATGAAAAAGGTATCAAATCTCCCCCCTTTCCATCTTCCATGACTTCTTCATCCAAGCATGCGGATCTAATACTTCTCTGTAATCCTGTGGAAAACATCTCCAATTGTTTTGCTTGTGATTAATCTGACCTCTATTCCCTATTGCCCAAGAAAATCTGCCCAGAGACAGGAAGTGACTATGTGTTTCACATTATATAAAAAATGACAACATATGGTGACATTCCATCAATAACTCTTTTGTTTACAAACAACACCTTATAGCATACTCCATCTGCCAAAGTCACATTGCTTTTGGCAAACAGCAGAAAATATCTGTCTCCCAAGACGCTTACGCTCAAAATAGATTATCTAAGAAAAAACAGTTGTTTATCTAGCATAACACCAACCTACTGTACTTCTACATTTTTTAGCTGGCAATAGGAAAACATGGAAAACAACTCCAATGAGTCACTTGAAACCTGCCTGAAATAATATGTCAGTATTTGCCAACTCGTCCATATCTTATAACAGCAATAGGATATGAATTACAAACATGTATTTTAGGCTAATTCTGCTTGCTCAAATGAGATAACTGGGATAAATAAGAACTGAATGAAAAATCCTCATGTTTGTACATGTCTTGTGTGTCTTGACTTTTGATATGGTTAATCAGCACAGAATTAGCATCAGGTCATCCCTGGAAAGGGAAACTGCAGATAGAGACTATTTGCAATTCAATTTGCTCATGCTGAAATATAGATATTGCCCTAGATGTAAAAGTATCTTTACCTGATAACGCTGCACAAGGGTGCCGAGGTATTCTTTTTTCTTGGAAGTCAGAAGTGAAAGCACAAGCCAACTTTGCACAATGAGTGAATCAAGAAATAAATACGATGTCTCAAAAGATATGATGTACCTATCTAATTTAAGTATTGTTGTTCAGTGTTGAGCAGCAAATATCATATTAATTTATTTCACCAGAAAGGCAGAGGATAGAGGCAACTAGAGTGCTACTGTAACTCTGTAATAGCGTCAAGCTTCTTCTCCATGACCTGAATTAATCATTTATCTACAGCAACAGCAACTGCTAAAACTCATTTGGAAAAATAAATGAAGGAAGGTGAGGTGCTAAGCTAGAGTGGTAGTTGCCAATATCTACATAGCTCAGACAACATCTTGCATTGACAATTCTGGAGTAAAAGTCAAGAATGGAGTAGAATTCAATGTCTTTGCTTTCAGAAAGCATTCTACTTATAGAGGTCATTCTGCTTAACACAGCTAATTTGTGCTAATCCTCTTTGCCCTCTGGCTGAAAAGAGCCACCTTTTCAGCAGAATCTTTGGGAATGAGCAAGGCATGGGTTGTCTTTTGCTCCAGATACTGTTATAACTGTCAGTACCAGGAAGCACCTGAAAACATAGTTCCCTGAGACTTCATGCAGTTTTCACTGCCCACATTGCCCATGTTGTACTCTTCGGAGAATTTGAAAATAGTGTCATGTTCAAAATTACACTTAGCCCATCAGTGGAAGTAACAGCTAAGGGTGTAAGGAGATGCAGCTCACCATTGTGATTTTCAAGTAAGTTGAAGTAGCACACTGCAGAGAAAATGGAGGAAAGGCAATTCAGTAGCCTTGGAAAAATACAGATCAAGTCCTTTCAACATTAGAGCAATCTCATTAAGTTACAAAGAGCTATACTGGCAAACCAGAGATAGGCATTCATTTACGGTTGCATGTGGCAACTTAAAAGAGTTTCAGGCACTGGAAAACATCTTTTTAATGACCAAACAAACCCCCAGAATGCTGGAATATATCAATGCCTTGCAACAAAGGCTGTTGTGAACTCCTCACCCCGCTCTGCAACATAGAAATGCTTAATATATTCCCAGAATCACAGCCCATGACAGGGAACACAACACCACTTAGGTTCAAATCATGTCAATTCGGTGCAGGCGGAATGAGTATTCCTGGGCAGGTGGGAATCTCTGTCCTGAAATGCACAGCTCGCCGTCTGCTCCCCGGCAGGCAAAGCAAAATACACTCTACCCCGCAGCTGCCAGGGGGGTAACTGAGATCCAACAAGAAGAATAAAGCATTAGTGGCATTGTCTTACTGCACCTAAGTCGTCTTTTAGAACTGAAGTTCTCCCTAACATGGTTGGCATGTAAACATTTTCCAGAGGGGTTTCCATGGGAACAGGTAAGCGCGGGAGCACGTGGATGTGTGTGCGTGTGCGTGTGTGTGTGCGTGGGAGGGAGGAGAAGGTGTTATCTTCAGACTGGAAGGTATTTTTAGGAGAGCCATAGGTTAGAAAGATTATGACTAAACCCCAGCAAAGGTCTGTTCGGAGGCTGGCAGTAGGGCGAAAGGCAGCTGGACTTTTCCAAAGATCACTTCTCTGTGGGGCAGCCCATAAAACATTTAATGAGATATTATCTGTGCCCTTTTAGTCTTCTTTCATTTCGCCATACGTGCTCTGTACTGGTCTATAAATATAAAGTACCCTATTGCTGAGTTTTCTACTTTGGGACAACCTGCTAAAGGTTAAAAGGAAGAATTCAAAAAGCAGAACAAAACCCAAGAGGCAGACCGAATATGTGGAGGGAAGGCAACTTACAGCTGCAACTGGAGCTCAGTGTTTTACAGACTGTGTGCTGGGAGGCAGGCTGGGTCCTGGCGGCGGTGGCTGGGGACCAGCAAGGAGATTGCAGTGCCTGTCCCTTCCCAGAGCTGATCCAGATTTTACCAAAGTGCGAGGGAGATGTGCTACTGATTCCAGTGAAAATGGGAATAGGTGAACATGCCTGTCTTGGACAAGCAAATGGATTGCAGGGGGCATTTTTTGGATTGCTTTTTTAAAATCCTACAAGCAGAAGCAGAACAGAGATTACCCTGCTGAGCAAAGGCTTGGATGAGCAAGAAGCACATGGAGAGATGAGGTTCTGGAGGACAAGAGTGGAGGAAGAAGAATGGAATTAAGGGACTGGGAAACAGGAAACAGAAAAAAAGAACAAAAAGGATAGTGAAGTTTGGCAAAGACAAATGAGAAAATCAATGAAAAAAAAGGAAAAGAGCAATTCATTCTGCTGCATGAACTCTTGTGCAAGTCACTAATCGACAGTGTCCTTTACTCTGTCTTGAGGTCCTAGAAAGTGAAAAAAGGATGAAAGGATGAGGAATAAGACTCAGGAAAAGTATTAAGGGGAAGAAAAACCAAAAGCCTTGAACAAATAAAAGGATCTAATGAGATTTGGAGTGATGTTCTTTTTTAAAGAGGAACTTAATTTACAAATACCTCAAAATTAAAATAAACCAAAATAGTTATTTTTGCCTTTTCTTCCAATTTCAGCTTGAGTCTTCCCTTCATGAGAGGTGTGCGTTCAGTATCATACTTTGAAAGTTACGGTTTTTATGTAAGTAAAATGGATTTATTCCTTTTGCCATTGTAACATATATATTATTTAAAGTGCTTAATTTATGAAATTATGGCTCATTATTAAGATGCTTGTATCTAAGTCTCTCTCAGCTTTTTCTCAGGTAAGAGATGTGTTGCTCCTTTCATCATCTTCACAGCTCTTGGCTGCACTTGTTCCAGTAGCTCCATATCTTTCTAGCAGTGGGAGTCTAGAACTGGATCCGCCACTCCACATTTGTCTTCCTGGCAAAGCAGAAGGATCAACTCCCTCAGCCTGCAACACTCAGCCTAGTGCAGCCCATTGTTGTCTTTCTTTGCAACAAGAACACTTTGCTGGATCATGTTCAGCTTTGTATCCACTGGGCCCCACCAGGTCTTCTCTGCTGAGCTGCCTTCCAGCCAGGCAACCCGCAGTCTGTCCTGGTGCATGGGGCTAAGCCCCTCGGAGTAGCGCTTGGCATTTTCCATTGATGAACTTTATCAAGTTTGTCTCTATTTCTCCTGTGTGTCAAGGACCCTCTCAACAGCAGGGCAACCATCTGGTGTTTTAACGACTCCTCTTGGTTTTGTCTGAGATTGCATTCAGTCCCATCATCTAGGTCATTCATGAAGAGGTTAAACAGTCCTGCTGCCACGTCCCGGGGAACACTGCCAGTGGCAGGTCTCCAGCTGGAACTCAGGTGGCTGATCACACCTCTCTTTGGCAGCAGTTCAGACAGTTTTCAGTCCACTGAAAACTGACCACTCATTTAGCCTGCACAGCTTGTCTATGAGGATGTTATGGAGAAAACATAAAAACCCTGAAGTTGAAATCAACAATACCGTCAGCTCTCCCCTCATCTGCCAAGCCAGACATCTCATGGCTTCATGAGATGCAGGCTGTCAGTCTGGTATGACTGTGCTTCTTCTGCAAGAGGGAAAAATGGCAAAGCTCATAGTGAAACTTCACAGTGGAGGAGAAAGAATTAGATCCCCATGCTCATCTTCTAGATCCTCAATGCAAACATATTTTAGAAATACTGAATGATTTGCTGTGGGAGCACAGCTATACCCAGCCGGTGTTTTTCAGGACAGTTTTTCCTGAAGACAAATTTGCAGCTTGATTCCCCAAGAAGGACAGTGCCTCTGGTCTTTTCAAGTCTCAAAGAACATCACTGGGATGTGTAGGTATTAAAAGTAAACTGCCTCGCACCAGGAAGGAAATACATTAGACTAAGCAGCATTTATACTTCATTTATACATTAGACTAAGCCGCATAAAACACTTCTTTGGACATATACAAGTGTAAAACTGAGGAGAAGTGATTTTCATACTACATTTCTGAATTCTGAGACAACAGTGCTTCTTTTAGAATCAAGGTAAAGAAAAATCCTCAGCAATTCAATCTACCAGAACTGTTTTTTTTTTTTTTTTCATGAAGCAGAGGCAAATGATGAATACTGGTTCATACAAGGACTAAAGTTAAAGAGTTTGTTGGCCAGGACTACACTGTAATGAACAACTTCTTGTGGAGAGAAGAGGAGGAGAAGAACTTGCTAAAGATTAACTGGCATATTAGCCTGTGCACTTGTTATTTCTTCTCTGAACAAAGCTGCTTGATAGAACTGGTACCATTATCTTTTAGAGCATGATTTCCTAGGGAGATGAGGCATCTGTACAAAGTTTCGGAAAGCGAGAAAGAAGTCTCAGGAGAGCAATGACCAATTTCCCTTCTTCTAACTATCATCAAAGAAAAGGCTGTGTGATGCTCTGATCCGATCCTGTGTTGCTTACACTATTATAAATCAGGAATAATCCTGGTAGCGCCCATGAAGTCAAAATACAAAGCAGAAGGAAGCTGAGGAGTGCTGAGTTCATCTGTTTCCATTTTTTCTCTTTCTTGTTTCTTGGAGGGGATGAACAGCTAAGGAAGCAGTTGGATATTTTGGAAACTGGCAGACTGTGCAAGCTTGGATGTAGTAAACAGATTTACCTTGGATGTCAATGGGAGAAGGAGAGGATATTGCTTTTCTTGCTTTTGTCCCTCCTGACCTTTATTCTTGCTCTTTTTATTGTCTCTTTCTCTCTGCCTCTCTCTTTCTCTGTTCGTCATCTCCTACCCATCTCTGTCATCTGTTCCATTTTATTAACTTTCACCATGTATCTCAAGAGGTCCACAGCTGGTTTCAGGGTGATGACACAGCTCAGAAAAGCATACCAAGAGGCTATGCACAAATAGCAAGGCAATATGTTGAAGAAGGATTACTGTACGTTTGAGAGTATGAATAGCGCCTCACAGGGAAGTAAGGTTCTAAGTGCTAAAGAAATCTATTTATTTTTATTTACTTTTATTCCTAAATACATAGAATGCAGCTAATTATTATTACAACTCTTTATATATATATATATATATACACAATCTTTTTTACATATATATGTGTCTGTGTATATAGATATAGGTATATAAAAATTGCAAAACAGATTTCAGCATATCAATAACTGAAACAGCATGAAATAGCAACTGTCTAGTTATCACTGGAAGAAGCCAAAATTAGAAAAGCCACCAGGGAAGGAGCCATCATGGTCTGTCTCAAAATGCTATTAGGGGATTGCTATCTGTTATAGTGACAGGATGTGCCTAAAATCCTTTCTTTTGGATTGGCAGAGCTGGAACTGCAGAATCACTCCTGCACCAGCTACAGACTTCTCTGCTTGGTCTGTTTTGTCACCCTGATAAAGGCAAATAATGCATCCCACCCCTGACACAGCACAGTACATTTTCAGAATGTCCTAACGCTTGCTGAATTTAACATAAAAGTACCCCAGCATGCCTCACTGAAAATTTGAGATGTCTAGTGGAAATTGGGAAAAGAAAGGGGGATGACATTGTGGAGTAATTTATTCCTGAAAAAAAATATGTTCTTATCCTGCAGTTGTTTGAAATCAAAACCATTCTATTGGATGATGAGGTTGCTTGACCTTGCAGATTTATGAACAAACTCAAAAACCCTTCATTATGATACAAGAAGATAGCATATGGCCACTGCTGTCTGTGAGATATGATTGCTTATGATTGCTTTCTGTCATTGTTTCCACTGAACAACCTCAGAGAAAAACTTTATGAGGCAAAATCAGTTTTATTCTGAAGTTTCTTTCCTCCAGATCTTGAATTTTTCTATGACCCGCATAATAATTTCTACACAACTTAATGGGTTCTGCCAAGGTGTGCCACCGTGATATCACCATGATATTAGTCCTAGTAAAAGAAGTCTAAAAAATACACTGCTTTGTATTTCTTACTTTTTTTTGCTAAACTGAAAAAAAAAAAAAAGTTTAAGGACGTAAGGATGTATTTCACTACAGTGGTGAAGCCAGACTCTAGAATAGGGTCCAGATACATCTGAAAATTGATTTGTACTTACTTTAAAAAGCTCAGTGTTAAAATACTGTAAAAGTAGAGTGCTGAAAAATTTTATTAAATAGATTATACTCACATTGTTTACTTAAGAAAAGTATTTTGTTGGTCTGACGACGGTATTTTTTGTGGCTTGTCAGCCTGGACAACTAGCAGAAAATATAATTAAACATTCTACTTTGTTCTTCTTTTCACAGGAGATTCATTATCATTATATGATTATTCAGGATGTCAAAAACTATCCTTCTGTTTTAGAACCTTGGTTTTGATTCACTGTTTTTTCCTGTTTCTGAGGTCAAAACTGTCTGTAAGCAGTGAAGAACTAAAGATATCTGTCCATATTTGGTGCACCAGCTGGCAAATGGCCATAATTATCTTGTCATTTTTTCCACTTCTAGCTTTGTAAAGCAAACAGAAACTCTTCCCAGGGACATCCTACTATGTTTTTTCCCTGTCTTGCAGACAGCTGCACAAAACTGGATGACTTCCCTTGTTATAAGTATGTTCCAAGAAAAATTATATTCCTTGTGAGGAATAATTGTGTTTGGGAAGTGACCAACAGAAATAAATAAACACTGTTAGTTGTATACCACTTTTACTTTTTCCTATGTCTTGCAGTACCTCTGAAGCAAAGAATTTTACTCAGCTAGTGACATTGCTGAGATTGTGAGCAAGTCAAGATTGTTTATGATTTAGACTAGCAATCCTAATAAACGAAAAGCAAACACATCCAATGACTTTCTGTTTCATGATTTTGTTGCGTGCCAAAGCAAGATATCTCATTCCCCTTCTAGCAAAGGGAAGCTCCTGCCACTGCTCAAGCTTCTGCAGTAACTCTCGTGTACCTACAGCTTTTGGAAAAGGCTTGAGGAGTCATCTGCACAAACATTATACACTACATATAACCATTATACAAGCTTCTGTGTCAAAGATTATCCTTAACAAATCTTTTCCTATAAGGGACTTTTAGCAAAGTCAATTCACTGGCATTTTTCCACTCATTTGCCTACTTGGGAATTAAGCGGGGTTTTTAAGACTTAAATCTTTTGAATGCATAAAAAAGGCATTGAGAGGACCCAATTTCCACTGCACTTGAGAATTACATCTTTTTTACCACTAAACAGAAGTTATCTCATCTCTACAGCTATTTCAGTAAACCATAGAATCACAGAATCACTACGGTTGGAAAAGACCTTTAGGATGATCAAGTCCAACTGGAAAGCCATCACCACCATGCCTGCTAAGATGTGTGACAAACACAGTTATGCAATAAACTGATTGCTGTCTGCAAAGGGTGTATGTTAACACAATTATGTGTTCAATGTCTTCTTTTGCTGAGTTTAAGTACGTCTTATGAATGAGACTCAAAGAAACATCAGTATAGCATATTTCATTAGGATTAATTTATTAGCTGTCTCAAGATTTTGCTTCAAAAACAGAACCAAAGAGTTCCTGTACAGTTCCTTTGTAACTACTTTTAGCTATGACATGAATTACAGCATCAGAAGCTACCTGATGCTGTAAGATGTTAAGAGAGCAAATTCTATGCAATGTGATAATAAGCAGACAAGCAATAGCCATTAGCTGTATTAAGAGCTATGGACATAACTTCTTGTCTGATAAGCAGAAAAATATTTCTGAAAAGAATTCAATTCCAAACTACTGGCACTGCAAGGCACAGGAGGCATGAGAAAAAGAAATTTTAGATAGCAATACATTTTCTTATATATTGGGTTTTGTTGAGAATGAAGAATATACATATTATAGCCTGTTCATAACAACAGCTACTTACTATTAGGATGTGTACTTTCAGTGAAAAGCAGAAACAATCTCAGAATATGTCTGCCAAAATTAATATTAAAAAGAGTAAAAAAGACATTAACCTCTTCTTCCACGTTATGGGCGATCCCATTCTGCACTGGTCCTGAATCACTTGGTGGTGTTACTGCAACTTCCACTTTTGTACTTTTTTCTGTACGTCATCCATAAACAGGAAAAAGAAAATGACAGAATAGCATATTAAATAACAAATTCTTTAGTGAATTTTTTGTCATATCTAAGCCATCAAATATTGGTAATGGACCAATATATCATTTACAAAAAAACAGAGAGAGAAATTCTGGCTTCTATTCCGCCAGTATACATTTTGAATGCAGTTTGGATCAGTGGTGACTTTGTTAACTATCCTATTGGCACTTACATTCTGGAAATTTAAAATTGATTTTATGACTTTGGAGAATATTCAGTGCTCCTAACTAATTTACTTTTGCTAAAGCCGTTTTATTTATGGCAAGTGAACATTTAAGGTAAGAAGTGACATACAGCATTATACCCATACGGTAAACAACATATCAAACAAAGCCCACATAATTATCTCTGCAACCTCTGCAGAGGCGTACTGCACTATGCCTTTGCAATTAATAAAGTTACTTCCTAACAGCATTTGTATTCTTTCTTTTTCTAAAGATATGTGGGAAAAGAATAAAAGGATGATCCAATACCTTCATAACAGAGTCTTACAGCCTTCATGCAAAACCTTTACTCAGAATAGAGGGATAAAATTGAGCCTTTGAGTTCTGAATCTAGGTTTCTTCAAATTTATTCTTACCTTGACTATCTCTGAAATCTCTAAATAATTATCATATGTACTAGATAAAAATGTCAATGGCCAAAAATCCCTTGGACAATATGAGGTTATAAAGCGCTGTCTAAATTGGGTTCAATGTTCCTTGCACACAGAGGTAAATACAGCTATGTGGTTGCATTACTGCTACCCTGAGACTACTCTTAATTAAAAATCTGAGTGGAGTGCCAGACTGCCTGTAATTATTTCAGTGCATTTGGGCTGTCTCTTAACCCCACATGCAGCATTATAGTGTATTAACAGAGCATCCCACCCAATTGCTTGACTCTGCAGGCAAACTGTATCTAAATATAGTACAAGGTCAGAGAAAGTATCAACTGATAAAACAATTCAGCTTTTATCAGACACACTTGCATCTGGTTTTTTAATGCAGAGAACATGCAGTGGTAGAGAAAAGAGGGTTCATGGCAGGGATTTCTTTCTAATATATGAACTTCTGAACTAAAGATAAATTCCTATCCTTAATGGGAAAACACAGTAAGCTGATTTGGTACAAGAGTAGCATATGCAAGCCTGATTGATTCACTGCAACTCATAGATGCACATATCAAATCCTAAATGTGCAGGCTCTTTTTTATTATTGTGGTAAGAATGCTGTCACCTGAAATGTGTATATTGCTAGAGCAGTGTTTCTCGACCTCAAGAACTACAGAGATTCATCTATAATTTACAGCAAGTACCTGCACAAAAATTTCTAAAGCAGTTGAATTCTCCACCAGAAAATTCTCAGGGCTCCATCAACTACAAAATGATGAAACCTGCCTTGCAATTTATAAAAGAGTGCAAACTGCACATGTGGCAGATTTCGTTATGTATGTGGACAGGGAAAAAAAAAAAAAAAAAAAACAGAGAACAAGCAGGTAGTGCTATAAACCAGGCATGGCTGCCAGAGCTATTCGTTTGGCCCCTGGGGATGCTATGGACGTGCAGAACTGCTGAAGCAAAACAGGTTTTGTTCAGCACAACCAATTATGGGAAAATAACACAGCATGGTCAGCTCCTGCGCCAACCTTTCGAAGTTCAGTAAACTCATTGAGATTTCAAATTTTGCCTATTTCTCTCATGTCAAAAATTAGCATTGCACTCCTGCATTTTCCCTACAGGAAGTCATTATAACGTTTAAATCAGCCCAGCCCTCTCCCTGTGTTTTACGCTTTTTCATATAGGTAAATAGAATAGTTATTACTAGCTTATCTCAAATAAAGTAGAGAGGGAAATTTGGCTCTAAGTATTTTCAAGCAAAATAGGAGAGTGAATGAGCCCCGAGGGACTCGTGGTGGGTCTGTGCTGGGGTGCTCACCGTGACTAGCAGGTCCGTTCCGTCTCTCGCCGTCTTCCACCTGGCACTTCTTTTTGGCAATCTTATGAAGAATTGAGGCCCTCTCCTTGAACTTTCCTAAAAGAAAGGATTACCATTATATAAATGTAGACATTTTGAGAGGCGAGGCTTCCTGGCGACAGCTTAGGCTGCATAAATCAGTGCCACTAATCCATTTCCATCCCTTCCCAAGCAGCAAACGTTATTAAACACTTTCCTCTGATGTCCTGATATATACTTACTACCCATATACTCTGAAACATACTTACTATTTTCTTTTTAATAGAAATAGTATAAACTTTTTTATTATTATTATGAGAAATCAGCAAACAATTGAACAAGAAACTGACAACAACAGAAAAAAAATCTTTTTCTTCTGAGGAAGTCACTGAAGTTCCACCTATGAAAGTGCTGGTGTAGAATTTCAGCCCAAACAGAAGATGAGTAAAGATAACAGCACAGGTTCAGGTCTAAATTAGGAGCAAAATAACACAGAATTTCAGAGGAATCCATAAATCCTGTCACACTGACTGTGGTCACTTTGTCAATTTGTACTCAGCTGTGTCCCTGTGACTACAGACACTTCAGAAGGACAAGAAAAAATCATCATAACAAACAATTTTCATAAAAGTTTCTCAACTTGCCAGATGGCTGAGATCTCTCATCAAGTTATCCTTGAAGAAAATAGAGATCTACTCAGAACTCATCATATAGACTCTATCTGGGACAAGTTGTCTACTCCTAAGAGAGAAATCACTTTTCTGTCACTTTTTATTCGTTATTAAGTCCAAATTTTATATTTAAAGTAGACAATGTCAAAGATGGCAAACATTAAGTGAAATTAACCCAGTCCTTCCTCTAAGTTAGTTTTCTTACATTACAACTCTTTGCATAGGTTATGACAGTTTTTGTTTTGTAGGAAGATGTCGTGTGCATTCTTTTGACTTTTGTTCTCATTGCTATTATTCCTCCTCTTTCCTAAAATATAATTGGATAACTACAGTACACTTCTAATGAAAAACATGAATACCAGACAGGGCTCTTAATTCTTCATCTCCAGTTCAAAAAAAAAAAAAATCATTGAAAGCTGTCCAACTGGTGCTGCCTTTGCTGCAAAAAGGGTGCAGGCTCAAGGCTAAAATATTTCAGTGGAATCGAATAATTGATTAATGGTGGGAAACAGAAGTCATGAGTGAACTTGGTGAGATAGATAACGCAGCATCACTGTTTCTAAGTTGAAATACAACACATGCAAGAATGAATCATGGGTCAAGAAACAAATCCTCTCACCCCTCTCACAAGAGGGAGCTTTTCAGAAACAGTACCATTAAAAGAAATTCATCCAAAACTCTGTACCAACACTTTCATATGAACAGAAGCTACATTCTGCTGTGTAATGGGACTAGCACATAGCATTTGGTGGGAAATGGATTTAATTTTTCAACAAAACACCTCAAAATTATAAAAATAACACAACAATTCAATAAATAAGCACTGCCCTTTCAACAACCTCAGTCTTACCATAAACAAACCACACTCAAAAACAATAGTTAGCATTTAAGAATATATTGTTAAGTTTTTGGTATATAAAGCTTCAAGTAACATTAATGCTTCAAGTAACGTTGCCTGCAGAAGAGCACTGCAGAGATGAACACGACAAAAAGAAAACCACCTCCTTATTTCAGGGCAGGCAGTCAATGCCAGATATTTCATTTAGGAAAGGAAAAAGAGAAAAATACCTAAAAAAAAAAAGGAAAAAAGAGAGAGAAAGGAAGGGAAGTGTTCAGGTTACAAGATGTGCTCAAGAGAGAAAGAAAAGAAAACAGAGGCATACAAATAAAATCGTATTTCCAAATATTTTATGCAGAAATGTTGGAAAAGGTTCTAACTCCATTTGAAGCAAATTTAGGGGGAAAAAAAGAGCCTATCCAGAAGCATGTGTAGATTTTCAGAGGTGGCTGCATAATTTTCATACCCCTTGCTCATAGATTACTGGTGGTAAGCTTCAGAGTACAACTTCACTTCACACATTTTAGTATTTGGCTTATGATGTCACAAATACAAACAACATTTTTGGAAGCAAAGCAAATGAAGAATGTGAGACTCTTCTGAAATATTATCTGTAGAAACAACGACATCTTCATCTTCTCCAGGTTGTTTTTAATTTAAGGTTCATTTTTAAAAACATTTCAATTAGAATAATGCAGAGTTTTACAGGGATACTCTTGTTTTGTTTGGAATTGTTTAGTTCTGTTTAGGGAAGCTAGAACTATTATTGAACTGAAAATGAAATGTCTCTATAGAGACTAACTCTGCTTTATATAAGCTTAAAATTTAATTTGTTTTCCTCAACTGTTATCACATTGTCAAGGGCATCCCTCCATGCTTCAGAAGGAGTTTCCTACCTAGGCTTTAGCACTGAAGATACACATCCACCACTTCACTCACAGGACTACTCCACAGCTAAAAATGGCGGACAAGGAAATTAAACTGATCATTTGTAATGAAAAGACTATTTTTCTTCATTTTTCTTCCAGAGAGTGCATTGTTTATTGCACATAGTCTTACTTAATTCACTTCGATTTGGTTTGCTCAGTAAGGTGAACAAGAAGCGGAAAGAAATTATTAAAAGACAAAAATTGACTATGGAAAGCATAAAACAGAAGGGCCATTGCAGGTGAACACTACTGCCTTTTCCTCTATAGATGGCTAATTAAAACTTGCTTGGCAAAGGAGAAGCCCAGGGATGCACCAACACTTCAGGGAATAAGACCTTAATGGGATGTTCCTAAACCATTCATATATAATATAAAGCCCCAAAGATTCATTTTTAGGCACAGACCTTCTCTCACTCTTCAGCTGGAATTACTACGATAAACCACAGGAATTTCATGTAACTGCACTTCCTTCTAGCAGAAGGTTTGCACTGCAAATTGCATTTCTTTCTAGCAAAGGTTTTGTCTTTAACAGCCCTATGTACTACGAGTTTGATTGTCTAAAGTAGTTTTTACATCATCTGCACTTTTGATGTAAGCATTTTACATTATTATGCATACATCAATCTCATTTACATGACAGTCCAGATCTGAAGATTCTTGAGTCCACACACCCCAATTAGGATAAATGATTTTAGAAAATTCTTATGAAAATTAAGGTAGCTTAAAGCTATATTGGCTATATTTGAATACATGAAAACAATTCAGCATTGCATAATGTACACATGCCTTGATCTGCATGAGTAACTCCAGCTGGTATCTTTCAGGAGTTCAACTCCTGATCAGGGTTATAGTAAAAGTCCTTTGATTGTAAACCAGATTACAGACTCAGATTCTCTGACTCAGAAGTCCTTGATTATAGAGAAATATATTTTGGGAAATCTACTGGATTAAAAGAAAAAAATCAAGACTGTGCCATTTGTCTGATTTTCTGCCTCTAACTAAATGCAAATTGCTACATCCCACAACACTAGCAATGCTGCCAAGCTCTCATGAGTCACAAGGTGTCAAATTTAAGGCTGCCTAGGCAACCTAACCTGTGCCTGCCTGGTCTGATGAAGGCCAGTTAGGGAATAAAACTGCGGATCACAATTGATCAGTTCCAGAAATTTTCTTACAGTCCTTCAGTTTTCATGCTAAAAAGTCATCAAAGTGTCACACGAATACACGAATCTGCACGTACATGCAGATTTTTCAAGTTCCCATCTGGTTCCCATCACATTTTTCCCTAAGCAGGGCCTGTTCAAACAGCAATTAATCTAAAGTAATTTTCAGATCAAACAGGAGCTAACAAAACAGCAGAGTTCAGTTGCCAAGGCCTAGGGCACAACAGCCTTCTGAATGATTTACTATATTGGTGTTGTCATTTTTTGCCTCTTCTTCTTCTTATGCTACATCAAGAATTGATGTGCCTTGTGTGTCTTCATCAGAGGATTTAAAAGATTTATCATCCCATTTCACTCAGGGCTTGAGGACCCTGACACAAGCATGTACTCTACCAGAAAAATAAAATGCACAGATTTTTAATTGGGTTTACATTTTTCTATACATAACTCTAGGTATAAAAATGTATAGAAAGCTCAGTTAAAAAGAGGAAAATGAAGAAGAAAAAAAGGATAAGGAAAAGAGGTGTGATGCAGAGTGCAAGTTCAAAATATAGCATGCTTTGATCTAAGTTCAGCTTCTGGGATACCCTCTTCAATATTTGCTCTTTGAGGACATATAAAAATGATAAAAATGAATGACAACAGCTGTATTTGGGAAGCTAACCCATACCATAGATTCCTATCAGTGTTAATACTCCTAAAGACAAAAAGTGCTTCCTTCCTTGCTTTTGCTACTGGAAGAAAATATGCAGTAGGTCTTGAATTATTTATTCATGAAGGGTGCTCTCTAAGGTGACATTAAATATTTATCGAATTATAGTCAGCATAGGCATGGTAATAATATATAGCGGTTATATTGCTATATACAGTAGGAAGGTATGTATATTTTCCCACAGATAACTATATTTAACTACCTCTAGGATAATTATACAACTTAGAAATCTATTAATGTAGTGATGGTAGATTTAGTACCCCAGGGAAAAAAAAAAAAAAAAAAGCTCACTGTAACCAGCTCTGAGGCTACAATGAGAAAGGACATTTGTAACTTGATAGTGATAAATAGTGAGACAAGATGTATCACAAAAACTTTAGCTGTGGTAGCTCTGTCTGAGGGACCTTAGTTAACAACTCATTTCCAATGCTCAAGAGAAGTATTTTAACATCTTAAACATCAATATGTGCAGTAAAGTCCCCTTGCAGACATCTATTATTTCCCACCATCTTTGTAAATGGGTGAATTTCCCAGCTGGAAAACTATCCATACCAACTGGACCTTGTATGTTCTCTAGAAGAAATCAGCATCCGGTAATACTGGGCCAAAGGTGCCAGAAACTGCCTGTGAAAGCAGGGCCCAGAATAGTGTGGTTGTATGACACTGTCAATGGCAAATGGAGAAAATGGGATATAGTCAGAACCTAACATTTACTTTTCCTGGAGAAATGGCCAGGTGCAGTCACATAATCAAGGTTTTTATTAGAACATTTTAAAATTAGGATTAATCTGAACTAGAAAATAGCAAGAAAGTAGCTTTTCTAAAAAAAAAAAAAAAAAAGAAAAGAAAAAGAGACTCAAGTCGTTCATCTCATATTCTGTGATTAAACTTGAGTAGGAATAGTTAGTTAACTTTTCTACTGGCCTGGCATTTATCTCCATCTTCCGGCAAGCCATTCACTGCAAAGCTGAACATACATGAAACCCTCTGCCTGGCGCTGTAATCAGAGAGAGGCACAAGAGGCCTTGATCTACCCACAATCAGGTCTCAGTAGAGGAAAACTTCCCAATTGCACAAATGCTGATTGAAGCACATGGGGGGAATTAAGCACATGCTTAACTACTTTCCTGAATTAGCATTATAAACGGCAGTACTTTTGACTCAGCTGAAAAATTCTCTGAGATTTCACTGAGCACTGATTCAGGCCCTAATTACTTCCCACTTGTACTGCAGAATCAGGATTTTATATATTTTTTGTATTGCAATTAAGCATACAATTAACATCCTAGAAATAGTGAAGCCTATTTTTTTTTTTAATTTTTGGAAGAAGTTTATGCATTACTTTTGAATAACACAAAAAACTGAGGTAATTTAATAAACGTTCTCAAACTGAGTCATTTGAACATCCATAAATGATCTTAAATCTTCTTAAATACACTATAAAACATGACATCACTGTAAGCTCTGTTACACAGTTCAGTATAATTTGTGAGTATAGATTTGCATGTATGTCCTTCTTTAATAAACACATTTCCTTATCTGAAAGAAGCAAAACTGAAAAGCTGATGGCAGTAACCTGAAAAGAGAGCGACAACTGATTACATTGACAATGAAATCATGCAAAAAAGAATTATTCAAAATGAAAAAAGGAAAAATAGTACAAAGTAAAATAAAAGAAAAAGGAAACACATAAAAGATGCTTAAAGAAGGACTTTACAGAAAGCTCATACAAACAATTCTAAAATATTTCTTACCTTCTTCAGTCATTGTGTCATAATATTTTAGGTTTCCATATGATCCAAGCTCTACAACATCACAGTAAAAGACACAAAGATAAGGAACCAGCAGACATTCAAGAAATGTACATGTTTTTGCATGTGCTTCATAAACTTCACAGTGATTATGCAAAAAAATTCTGCGGGACAGTGAAACATGGATTACAGAGATAGCAGAGCCTTTCCCCCCAGGAAATTTCACAAGTCACTTGGTTTAGTTAAATGACCTGATAGAGTGAAATGCCAGGAGCATCTCTGAAATCTGAAATTCAGCCTTTTCAAGGTGGTTGCCAATTTTTGTGCCTCCATACATAATAAACCTTGACAGGACCTGATCACACAATAAATCTTGACAGGACCTAATCAGCAGGAGCTTTGGAAACTAAGTTTTTTAAAGTGTCTCAGGGCAGGCATCCAAATACGCATTAGCTAAAGAGTTCATGATTCTCTATATGAGAATATACATCTTCTTTTATAAGATGCTGCTTTACAAACATTCTGATGCTGACTTGCTGTAGAGGAGTTACTTAATTTGAGCACTCTAATTATGCATGAGATCAGAAAAATTTTATTTATTCACGTCATCAGGTGTTATAAGATCTAAATTAAATTATTAATTAATGTGTTTATTAATTTATTATTAATTAGATTTATTAAATCATTAATTAGATCTAAATGCCACACATTATTATGGTCTATCACAGTAGAGGAACAAATGGAAAGTAGAGCTCTTCAGGGCCTTAGCTCTATGCTTCTATGTGACAGATTCTGGTACAAAATCTCAATCCTCCAGATGTTACTTTATATTTCATTCTTTTTTTCTTAAAGTTTTGCATGCACATCTACATAATAATTAATATAGGTTTCAAAATCCTACAAAGCAGGACAGAGCACAAGCTGCACAAACCTAAGGAATTTGTATGCAATTTCACTCTGTCTTCATTCCTTATGTAAAACTTTACAACTGAACTTCTAAGCATTCAACCTTTTTAAACAGTCCAGTTATAAAAATGGGTATTTAGCAATTTTATATTAGTGTTTTCTATGCAATTATTCTCTATTGATGTTTATGAAAGTACTTAAACTAATTATTTTGTTTTGATGCACACTATAATCTTTCAATATTTATTCCACATGGGTGAATTTCGATGGAAATATTGCCTTTAGCTTTTAACTCTAAAATATTGTGGTGACATGCTGATACTGGTACTTTACCTGGTGCTTTCAAAGATCCAATTTTTTATTAATTTGCAGATTCTTGAATCTGCAAAACAAACATTTTTTACATCACTTGTATACTAAGAAGTGCTTTATGGCATATACCTAAAAAATAGGAACTTTTATTATAGTTGGAATTTTTAAATAGAATTTCACTTAAACGTAAATATTGTTTCAGGGACATACTTTAACAAAATCCATTGCAATGACTGATAGTGTTATTCTACAGTACAGACTGTCCTTATATGCACATAAGTATGCCTATAATCATATGGTATTAGAGGTCTCTCAAGCCTCTCAAGGCATAGAAAGACATCATTTGAAGAAATATTTTTTATGTTGCTTTGAAATGATGCAGTTATCATGTACTGTCTTGTAAAGGTATTCTTAATTCTGTAATATAATGTTGGTTGCTGCTTTTATACAGGAAAAGCTGTTGTCCTAATGTCTTGATTTTAGCCTGAGAGGCCCAAATTCCTTATCCCTAGACAAGGTGTCCCCTGTGCAAGGCACCAGGAACCTGGCGTGATGCTCGATATTGGCACTGGGCATCATCAGCCCGAATGCTGGGTTTGTGTCCACTGGAGGATGGGAACAGGCAGGGATGTCCATGCTGGAAAAAAAAATAAAAGCCGCAGCGGAAGGCAACTGGGGTACTGGCAATCAGGTTAAGGTCTGCGGTTGCTTCAGTTCCTGCTGAAATGATATAGGTACGGCAGTCGGGAAGGAAAAGCAGGAGGCTCGGACTGTAGGAAAACGGAGAAAAGGAATGAACAGACCCATGCAAGTGCACGGCATTAACGCTAGGCATGTCCTAAGCACTTGGACAGCTCCAGCAATTCAGCATGCCAAGCTTGAATCCTCGCAGTTGGCAAAGCTATTTCCAGGAAAAACACTAATCTTGCTGTTGTCCCCAGGCTGCTTGCAGTCCCCAAAGCTCTTATAGTACTATACCCAGAGCAGAGCTGTTTTATACAAACCACAGCACTGTGATGATGCTAGAAACCACCAGCTACACTTACATAAATTGTTGGGTTGATTTCAACAAATAAATGTGTGTCAGTGCTGTTCAACAACACCAGAGGTAAAAGAATTGGATTCTAAATCATTATGGTAAAAAACAAGTAAGCAAGCAAACAAACAAACAAACAAAACCCACAGAACACTATTAAAGATCAATCAAATTTGGCTTGGCTTGGTACCTCAGATTTGTGTGAAATATATTTCAAACACAGCTGCAGAAGAAGACTGTTCCCAGCAGTTTGTGTGTGCCAGGAACCATGGAAATACTCAAGAGATAAAAGCCAGATGCCTCCAAATGGATCCTATATGATGTCACTGATTTAAAAGCCCTATTCAGATTTGTTGCTAAGATACTATTACAAATTAATATTAATCTGATCAAAACGTTCCAAAACAAAGGTTTACTTAATTTATACTTCACAGCTAAACCCAGACACTCTTATTGCCTCTTACTTTTTTCTGCAGTAAAATTTGGGCATAAGGCTGTTTTTTAGTGTTTATTTTTGAATTTTCCTGTTAAAATAGGGTTCTGTTTAATATGATTCTAAGTGAACTCTGACTGAATTGAAGTGTAGTTTTAAAATGTTGTAAGTTTTCAACTCTTTTAACCATCTGATATTAAATGGAAATTGGAAGTCTGAAATAGCATGATAAAGGCTGCTTAGAAATAGACCAAAAAAATCCAACACTTTGAAAATTTGACAATTCTAGTTTCATGAAGTTACAAGTTCATATATATTCCCCAACTTAAAAAAAAATCCAACAGATATATTCTGAATGTTCTATGTTGCTTTTACCTTTTTCACCTTAAAGACCCAAAAAAGACATTTTATTAGGCAAAAAATCTAATCAATATTAGAATAAACACAAGAAGCTCATTTCAAAATTATTGTTAAATTCTTGAATTTGAATTCGGATTGAATTCTGAGTAATTTAAGTTGCTTCAAGACCTAGAGATTTTAAATGTTTAGCTATCTGACTTCAGAAATTCTGGAGATTTGTCTGCCACTGATTTAAATTGATGCCTACTATACATTTGGCATTGCAGAATACTTTTAAAATCCTAAAAGCTTGAAAAATACAGTTTTCATACTGATCCTACTTACTTAAAATGTCTCTAGTCTAAACTTCAAAGCCTTACAAATAATTTCTTTCAGGCAACTCCGTGGTGGATTATAATGAAATATTCCCTTGCAGACCCTTTCAGGTTGATGTGCCTTTCTAAAGTTCAGCACACAGGATGGCTTTGCAGATCATGGAGAGGTTGTAAGGAAGAACAGAGGGACAGGATATCTGTAGTTATCAGCAGCATTGTGCAACCCCACATGCGGCGTGGTTCCTGCTGCAGAGGCCCCTGCAGACACCTGGCTGAGAACCACCATCAGCACAGCAGCCCCCACGGCCTCGTGGAGGGGAGAGGACACAGAAATGCAGCTTAGCAGCCAATCCTGGGCAGTCATTGGGGCAATTCCTTCCTTTTTGCATGTGTTTTCAAGTCAGAAGAGAATGGTAACCTTACTTGACATTTCTAAAGGATGACAGCACTTGCCTTATTATCTGTTATTTTCTATTGCATGTGTAGTTGCTACACCATATCTAAGCAAACAGAAGGAAAAACATCATTAGTCAACCGTTCTGTATTAGTAGTAATTTCAACCAACACTCCTAAATGCTCAGTGTACTCTTGCCAGATGCAATCAATAAGTGTTATAGGTACTATCTGCAGTGAAACACTAACATCTGCCTGTTAGTCCTGTGTCCCAGCAACTTGGGAAGAAAAAGTGGCCAGTATGTCCAGCTCCAGGGCCTCAGATATTCACTGTAGTCACATTATGTCAGAAATGAACTTGGTTCAGAGTTTCTAAGAATGCTTGGTCAGACACACAGCTGCTTCAAAGAAAGGAGCCTCTGTGCTAAAACTGTTATCCTAAAAGTATTAATGAAAGAGCTGATTAGTGAAGTATTAATGAAAGAGTTTCCTCAGATTCTCAGAATTTCAGGAATTGGGCCTTTGTATTTGTAAACACAGAAATGTACTGTGGATTGCTCAGACCAACACAATGTTCCTACCTTGCATAAAAATACACACCCACATCAAAATTCTTGTCACATTTCTTTTATATATATTCCACAGGAATTAAAATATCTTTATTCAAAGTAAAGTTACTAAAGAACAATCTGTACAGGCAATCCCTGATTTTTTTGTGTAATTCCTCTGTCGCATTTTCTTGACCTTCCCAGTGTCTGATTTCTGCAGTTATAAAGGTGCTGTGGCATAATCCTTCTTTAAACTCGGTGGAAGCTTAGCTAAAAAGCAATTGTGAAGCATTTGGGAACAAGCAGGGTGGCAGTGAGTATCTTTTTGTGCATTGATGAAATTGACTTATACCATTGTATATACAGTGATATTGGTAAGATTGGGAAAAAAACTTCCTTCATGGTGGTAGGAATAGTACTGGTGATCATTTTCAACTATGCTGCTGGAGAGTGTGTAGCTGATTTCAAGAGCCAAACACCAATAAATAAGTAAAACCAGTATCTTATAACTACCTTCTAAATACCTATATATCCTGAAACTAGTTTTACAATCTGCAGCATATCAGAAGATGACCACATCCTTTCCTTAAACAAACCTTAAAGTGTGATAGTCATGCAGATATGGAGATGATGAATAAAGCCCTGAAACTTTGCTTGCAAGCACCTTCATGCCTTTTAAGGAATACCTTCACAGGACTCAGCCTTACCTATGGATTATTCTTGTGAGAAAACAGGAGATTTTGCCTAACTTTTTGTAGGCTAAGGCTATTGGTACAGTAGAAGAGTATAAATGAAGAGTATAAATCTCTTCCAGGTATTCATACTCATAAATTCAACCAGTGAAGGGTTGAAAAATGTAAGACAAAAGGAGAAGAGAAATGAAAAAGAGGCTAGAAGCTGATAAGTAAAATTGAGAGTGAACTTGCAGTCAACAATTATGACTTGAAAGCAAAAAAAAAAAATCTCGTAATCATGAAAGGGGTTGGACTAGATGTCCCTTCCAACCTCAACCAGTCTGTGATTTTGTGATCCTAACCTATTACTGGAGGCAGAAGGGATTTTTTTGTGCAAGGGGTTGCTAGTACAACCCTGAAAGTCAGTTCCAAACAGTGCTTCAGAGCATACAACAAAGGATTTATTTTGGTAATCCATGCTTATTTTTCAATAGCCTTCCAAGCACAGCAGGCACAGGGAAAGGGAAAGAATACATTGAATCTGATAGACCAGATTTTTTTTTTTCTAAAGAGTAAAATGTATGAAATTTATGTTTATTTAAATAAACAAGTTTTCACTGATGAGCTTCATGTGAGAATAAACATGAAAAACAGCTGCTGTGGGAGCAGGTCTCAGTTAGATCAGAGGAGCCACCCTTGGTGACAGGCTCCCCCTGCACACTGCAGCACTGCGGGATCTGAAGATGACCAACCTGCAAGACTCATCGCATCACATCGCACCACAAAGTTCTCCAGCAGATCCCACCACTGCAATTTGCATTACTTCTCCCTTCAGTGTTTCACCTACCATAGTCTCTGATCTGGGTTGGAAAGCTCTCTGGTGAGCGATCAGAGAGACCTATGTCATGACGTTAGGCAGCAAACTGATAATAAGCGTAATAAATTAATTCACTGGTTCGATCCCAAGCTGGAAGAAGTCAGCAATGGGATTTCCTAATTACAATTTAGATTGTTATTGCTCTTTGATTATACTGACCTATGGGGAATAGAAATTTCCTTCCTGAGCAAGGCAGGAGTTGAAGGCTGCCCAAGGTCTCTCTGGAAGCAGCGCTGCCCAGTCTTGCTGCTCTTAGGATATTTACAACAAATAACTTCACCCAGAGAAGCTTCCTGAAGAGAGCAATTCCAGGTATGATGCTGCAACTTAACTGAGGCCAAGAAGAAAAAAACCTAATGGTTTCATGGACTGAGAACAAAAACTGGGAGCATGTTGAATTCCTTTAACCCAAGGGGAAGATACGCAAACCCTGGCCATCAGTGCTAGGGTTTTTCATGCCACCTTAGAAAAGAATGCAACGAGCAGCCACAAATTAAGCAAAAAGACTTTGTGAGTTACAGCATTTGTAATTTTCTTGATAAATCACGAATGTAGGTTTCAAGGTTTTTTTTCCTCTCAGAGCAGTCATAGACTGTAGTGCACTTCTAAGCATTTAGTGAAGGAATTAACAGAATCGTCACCTGAGCTTTATGTAACAGAAGGTTGCTTCTCTCACAGATAACATGCAACATATTTATGTTTAAGAAAAGAAGCAATAATGATAAACAACTTTTTTGCAGAAGAACTGCAGCAAACTAACCTCTAATTTTACAGCTTGGGAACAGATCTAGAGATCTAGAGAAAGGAAAGGCACAAAACTTACAAAGATCAGTATAGATCACTGGGGACTGAGCCAGGGCAGAGATTTATATCATACTTATATGCAGAGAGTGACATCTGCATATGAGTTATATCCTTGTCACACAGGGGCAGGAGAGTTAACATCTAGCTAAATCTTTCGCTTGCTGAGGAAGATGCTTAGTTGGCCTGCAGGTCCACAACAGCAGATTGAAAAGGGGTAGCATGATAAGAAAACGGATATGGAAATGCTGTGGACAGGATTTCATCCTTCCTGTCTGCTGTTAAACTGCAAGAATGGCAAAATAGCCTAATGCTATGGATGGCCATGTTGACACTGGTACATTCCCCTTTCAGGAGAGTGATTTGCCAGAGTGGAAAATCTCTCTCTGCAGTGCCAGAAGAAGTACTTTTCACAGCAGAAAGAGTAAAAGCCAGAGAGCACCTGAAGGCAGAAAAAGCCCAACCCTCCCCTAGGCTTCTTTGTGGTGGATAGGCTGTATGATCTACAGCTTGTAGAGAAAGGATAAGTTTTCTATACATGGCAGAATGGATGAAAAAATGTCAGAAATACTTAGTACTTAACATGTCATGTTAAAATTCCTCGCATTTTGGATTGAGGCCTGGACAATGCACCAAGTCTGATGAGTCAACTCTTCTTCAAATGGGTAACGCTGATAATGAAGAGTCTATCTGACTGCTTAGTGAATGAGGGATTGCAAGACCGGCACTTAAGCAGGAGCAAATTTGGCACAGGATTTCCTGGAGATTAATGACTGGATGGGAGTAGATGATAGTCTGATGCACAAGCAATCTTAATCCCCAGAAAATGATCTATTTCTTCAATTTGATAAAAGCAAACAACAAAAAAGAATGTCATTTGGATATTTATATTTTTAATGAATGACTAGCTTTCAGTAGAATTGCAAATTTCACTTCCAGCTAATGAATATCATATATTGTTCACCAGCCAGAGTGGCTGAACCCTTATCCTAGAAACTGAGATTTTAAAGAGCAAATGTCCTGCTCAACTAAACCTATATCATTCCTGCACATCTTTCGGAATCCTGAGCCACACATCCCCTGACTCCCACTGAAAATATCAGACATTATACATCTGTTGGCACTTTGCAAGTCCACTGCTCTGAAAGAGCTCACAATCTGGTTTTCACAAAACACAGGCACAAGCCAGAGGAAAAAACAAATTCATGGTGAAGGGGGAAAGGAAGGATTGGTTCACAAATGTGGAATCATACATGAAGATGACTCATTTTCTTTGCATTTTTTGGAAAACAGAAACCTCTTAAAGTCATTTCTCATTCATTTCATACTCTTCTAAGTGCATTTTTAAAAACCTCTCAGTTAAAGCAGAGGTTGGTTGTGACTTGACAAATGAATTATTCAGGAGTAAATAACATGAGCTGGTCTACTATGAATATATTACATGTTAATGTAAAAATAAGACCTTGTGGGTCAAACTAACCATTAATAGCCATATAGCCTGCTTAAATATTCTAAAATGCTTGTGCTACCACTAAGAGGACTTAGATGGGACTCTGTGAGCTTTCCAAAGCCCTCATAAATCCACATAACAAAGCTGTTTATCCTTTTCTGCCTCTATTTACCTTGCAACCACTTAACAGAATGCAATAGTGAGCTTTATCATTGACCTAAATAGAAGGAAAAGCTGGATATTCCAGCAGCAGGGCAACAATTGGAAATTTTCATCTGATGGCAACAGTTGATCTGGAAGATGCAAAGAGACAGACAGAGCTCCCAGATTCAGAGCTCCCATGAGCAGCGGGTGCTTTTCCAGAAGTTAAACATCTGTTTTTTTCAGCCATGCCAAGTGCAGGGCTTGTGGCGTCTGTCTGGGATGCACTTTGGTGGATTGTTCCAGAAAAATGCTCCCCACCCCTTTTCTTTTTTTCTCTTTCTTTGAGTCTGATCCACACCCACTCTAAATGAGTTTCAATAAATGTTCTTTTACCCATGTGGTAGTGCACCAAGATTAAGTCCATGGTCTTTTATTACACAAGTGTAACAGACTTGTCTCTCTGGTTTATAAAAAACAGGAAACAAACAAGAATCATCTGCTTATTTCTTTACTGTGTCTATGGCTTGTTGGGAAAGAACAAGTGAAATGGAGAGAGACATGTACTAAACACCATTTGCACATTTGCCTATTATTACAGGAGACCCTTCACAAATCTATTTCCCCAGGAATTATGTTCTCCCATAGAACAGTGATGATTGTTCTAAAGAACAAAAGACTGCATATCTCAGGAGCTTCTGATGAATCCTGTCTTTTAATTCTTAGCAATGAAATGCTAGAGAAAAATTTTGGAGTCATTTACGTAATATTTATCCATTGCAGCCATCTCTGTTGAACCATGCTGAAGGCCAGGGTTATACTGACATAATGAAGAATACTATTATCTTATAATACTGAATATTTGAAAGTGTTGGGATCCAGATTTGAATTTTTTTTTCCTGTGGGCCTCAAAAGATGAGGTCCTCTGGATCACACTGTATGGTGCAGGCTTCCAATGAGGGAAGACCAGTGGGAAAAAGTTTAGACACTGAAGAAGCCAAGTGTGAGAATCAAGTGAAACAATAGAGAAAGACATAATACCTGAAAGCTCATCTTATTTCTGAGCCATTTTAAAGTCTAAACTGAACTCCACACAAAGCTATAGCTTTTATTTGGTCTTTCATTTATCATCTACTTAGTAACGGTAATAGGTTCTTCCCAACCTGCTTCTGTTCTCATGTCTGTAAATGTGAATTGATGAAACCCATTTACCTCTTCAGGCGGGAATTTCTGTTTGCATTAGCATTTAGTGCAATTTGAGACATCACCGGTGCATCTGCAGCCCAGAAGCTTTGCTTTAAAGGAAGAGTGGAGAGCAAGGGATTGCTATGAAAAACTACAATTTACAAGCTGGGATAGGAAGCCAGATAGTCAGAACTCAGCATTCTTTTCACAACAGTAGGTATACCAGATCACAATCAGGCGCTAAAATTGTCCTTGTGTTTACACAACAGCTGTAAGCTTCAGCTTTTTGAGATGAAAATGATAAAGTAAATGCGCTTTCTCCAGGAGATACAGAAGAATTCAAAAAGTACCATGCAATATTGCAATGAGGAACATGAAGCAAATTAAATGCAAAAAGTGCTATATATACTTTATAACCTTAGATGGCTGGAAGTTTTCGCTGTTATCAGTGATTTGGTCACTTTAGTTGCTCATATTTCTTTCACAAGTAGAATTTCCGAACACATAATTTCCAAGTACAACTATTACTACAACAATAAAGGTCTATAGACACACATTCACCAAACACAGACTTGGCACTATTTTTTTGGAAGTCTATCATAAGCAGATATTCAAATTACCCCACAGCAGACCAAAGAAATTATATCCTTCTCCTGATTATGTCTTTGAGTGCAAACAATACAAATTATACTACATTGGATAAAGCAAGCAAACTGTTTGCATGCAGATAATACAGAGCAACTTTTGCTGCATTATCTATAAGCTCAGTGTTTATCTACTCAAAGTCAAACCAGCAGAGTTTTCATTGTTCTTTGTATCCCATAGGACAAATGACCTATTGGTTTGTCTTTTTTTCCTAATGCGCTAAAATCAAAACTAGGGAAGAAAACAAGAACTCTGTGCAATTACAAAAGTACAAGAGTATTGAATTTCTGTATTTTTTACATTTGTGATGAAGCCAGAAGCAGAGAGAAATGGTAATTAAGACACATATAAACCAGGTAATCAATTTTAGGTAGTACCACAACGAACACATTCCTTAAGTTGAAAGTCTCCCATGACAGTGCAAAACTCTCTCAGCAAATTCAAACATCTAGAAAAGATTGGTGAAAGTAGATACAGACATGACAAATATGGGGAGAAGTAAAAAGAAAACACTTTTTTTTCTTTTTTCCAACAGAAAAAAAAATACCTTCAGCAAGTGGGTCAAGGGTGTGAATCATGAGCTGAAAGATGCTGTTCCTCATTAGACTGTTGTGGAGAGAGGCAGAGCTTCCTCCCCGCTGGAGCCGTGGCTTTGTCTAAGTAGAAAAAAAAGGGAAAGAATTTAGTGATTTTTTTTGATTGTTTGTGTTGTGGAAACAATACAAATTAATCTCATCACACAGTGAAATATTTTCAGTCATCACCTATAGCAGAGCATATTAAACTATACCCTGTATTAAGCATTGTCATGTATATGTCTTATCTCTCTGCAGAGTGTAGATCATGAGATTTATCATTAGTCTAAGAGGGCTCAGGAAAAGAGCAGGAAACAAAATGCTCACTCCATGAAAACTCTCAAAATATAAAGAAATTAAAATCCTCATACTTGCATTAGGAAGAGTTCACAACTTATTTCTTTGTAGAAATTTGTAGGTGAATCCCTGAAGGAAATTCTTATTTTAAGTACCTCCATGTATTGCAGACTTTTAGATCATGAAAATGATGGAAGACTTTGGTCCCTTAAAGACCCAAAAATCCCCCTTTTAATGACAAAACTCTTAAAATCATACAGAATATAACATATGCTTCCCTTTCGCTCCACACATCCAATATTGACTACAAAAACAGGGCTATAGTGTAGAGCGGTGTAGCAACTCACAGTATTGGGGCAGAAAATATAAGGACCTTTTAAATGTTTTATGGAATTTGTAATACATGGGTGAGGTTCTTCTGTCCAGTATGATAACTAGTGTGTTGCATATAATCTACAGAGTAAAAATGGTTCACAGATGGCAGCCTCACCCAGCCTCTTCACTAGAATCATAGAATTATTAAGGTCGGAAGGGACCTCTAGAGATAATCCAGTCCAACCCCCTGCACACGCAGGGTCACCTAGAGCATGTGGCACAGGATTGTGTCCAAGCGAGTTGCGTCTTGGCAACCTGTTCCAGTGCTCTGTCACCCTCACTGTTAACAAATTTTTCCTTAAGTTCCTGTGGAACTTCTGCTGCTTCAGTTTCCGGCCGTTTTCTCTAGTTTTGTTGCTGGCCACCACTGAAAAGAGGCCAGCGCCATCCTCCTCACTGCCTCCCTTGAGGTACTTATAGACACTGATTAGATCCCCTCTCAGCCTTCTCTTCTCCAGGCTGAACAGGCCCAGCTTCCTCAGCCTCTCCTCATAGGGCAGATGTTCCAGGCCCCTGATCATCCTTGTGGCCCTGCGCTGGACTCTCTCCAGCAGCTCCACATCCCTCTTGTACTGTGGAGCCCAGAGCTGGACACAATACTCCAGAAGTGGCCTCACCAGGGCTGAGTAGAGGGGCAGGATCACCTCCCTCGACCTGCTGGAGACGCTCTTCTTAATGCACTCCAGGGTCCCATTGGCCTTCTTGGCCACGAGGGCACACTGCTGCCTCATGGTCAACTTGTCGTCCACCATGACGAACAGGTCCCTGCTACGCAGAAGGTCAGTCCCCAGCCTGTACTGGTGTCTGGGGTTATTCCTTCCCCAGCTGCAGGACCTTGCACTTGGCCTTGTTGAATTGCATGAGGTTTTTCACCGCCCAGTTGTCCAATCTGTCCAGGTCCCTCTGGATGGCAGCGCAGCCCTCTGTGGTATTGGCTACTCCTCCCAGTTTGGTATCATCAGCAAACTTGCTGAGGGAGCACTCTGTGCCTTCATCCAGGTCATTGATGAAGAAATTGAACAAGACTGGACCAAGGACTGACCCCTGGGGGGCCCCGCTATCTACAGGCCTCCAACTAGACTCTGCACCGCCGATCACTACACTCTGAGCTCTGCCATCCAGCCAGTTCCTAATCCACCTCACCTGCACTCATCCATCCCACACTTCTGGAGCTTGCCCAGGAGGATGTCGTGAGGGATGGTGTCAAAAGCCTTGCTGAAATCCAGATAGATGACATCCACTGCCCTCATCTACCCAGCTGGTCATTCCACCATAGAAAGCTATCAGGTTAGTCAAGCAGGATTTCCCCTTGGTGAATCCATGCTGACTACTCTCGAGCACCTTCTTATCCTCCTCATGCTTAGAGACAACAGCCAGAATGAGCTGTTCCAGCACTTTTCCAGGGACGGAGGTGAGGCTGACTGTAGTTGCCTGGGTCCTCCTTCTTGTCTTTTTTGAAGACTGGTGTGACATTGGCTTTCTTCCAGTCTTCTGGCATCTCCCTTGTTCTCCAGGACCTTTCAAAGGTGATGGAGAGCAGCTTAGCAATAACATCCGCCAGCTCACGCAGCACTCTTGGGTGCATCCCATCAGGGTGCACAGTTTTGTGGGTATCGAGTTTACCTAAGTGTTCTCTAACCCCATCTTCCTTACCCAGGGCAAATCTTCCTCTCTCCAGGCACCTTCTCTTGTCTCTAGGGTCTGGGATTCCAGAGGGCTGCCCTTGGTAATCTCTGAAGTGAAGAAGACATTCAGTACTCTGTTTTTCCTGTGTCTTTTGCAACCAGGGTACCCACCCTGTTCAACAACAGACCCATATTTTCCCTGATCTTCCTTTTGCCACGGATATCCTAGAAGAAGCTCTTCTTGTTATCTTTAACATCTCTTGTGAGATTTAATTCCAAATGTTTCTTAGCCTTCCTTCTCGCATCCCTGCATTCTCTGACAGCATTCCTATATTCCTTCCAAGGGGTGTGTGCTTTTTTCCACATTCTTTATACTGCCTTCTGTTAGAGTTTTGCCAGCAGCTCCTTGCTCATCCAGGTGGGTCTCCTGCCCCCTCTGCCTGACTTGTTACTCATCAGTAACTCAATCAGTACTCAATTTTGAGTTTGGAGGAAGCGCTGCTTGAAAACTAACCAGCTCTCTTGGGCCCCCTTTCCTTCTAGAGCTCTAGCCCATGGGATTAATCTGAGGAGATCTCTGAAGAGGCCAAAGTTGGCCCTCCTGAAGTCCATTGTTGCAGGGCTATCTACAGCCCTGCTTCCTTCTCGTTGGATCCTGAATTCCACCAACTCATGGTCACTGCATCCACCTTCACATCTCCAACAAGTCCCTCTCTATTTGTTAGTACCAGGTCCAGTAGCCCACCTCTCCTTGTTGGCTCCTCCACAACCTGGGTCATAAAGTTATCATCAACTCACTGCAGGAACCTCCAGGGCTGTTTGTGCTTGGCTGTGTTGTCTTTCCAGCTGATATCAGGGTGGTTGAAGTCTCCCATGAGAAACAGGGCCATGAGGCTACTTCCTGCTGACTATAGAAGGCCTCATCAACTTCTTGCTCATCCTGGTCAGGTGGCCTGTAGCAGACACTCACCACAGTGTCTCCCACATTAGCCTGCCCTCTAACTCTTACCCACAAGCTCTCAACTCACTCATCATCCACCCCCAGGTTGAGCTCCATGCATTCCAGTTGCTCTCTCACACAAAAAGCAACTCCACCACCTCGCCTTCCCAGCCTGTCCTTCCTAAAGAGCACACAGCCTTCCATGGCAGCGCTCCAGTTGTGTGAGCTATCCCACCACGTCTCTGTGATTCCAAGGAGATCATGATGCTGGGACTGCACACAGATCTCCAGTTCATCCTGTTTACCCTTATGCAGCGTGCATTGGTGTACAGGCATCTCCGCAAAGTAATCGAGCTTGCAGGTTTCCCAGGAGGGGTGGAAGAGGACCCTCCATAATCATATCTTATGTTAACTTCCCCACTTCCATGATCCTGCTGGATGCATTCTGACTTTGGCTGCGTCACACTTATCATCCTGTCCATGTAACACTCCTCTTCCCCCTTCTTGCTTAGTAATAAATGCATATACTCATTGCTGCCTACCGTCAGGGTTTGGTCATCCTTCTCTCCGGCATTAGGTGACTGCATGAAGGGAAACAAGAACAAAAACAAGTGTCAGATGGAGCATGCATAGACAGAAAGGCAGTAAAAGACTATATACACATGAGCTGATTCTATGAATGTTACGATTTTGAGCTAATTGACCTAAAGATTTCTAGAGATTAAGATCAAATTTTGTATCTGATTTGTAGTCCTACATTTCATTTTAACTTTAATGAAATTAACAATTGTGTTTAACAGGCACCCAGAACTCCTGCCACCACAGAATTACGTTTCCAAAATACACTGAAAATTTTGTAATAAAGTCATGTTAATTTTATACCTACTTCATTTAGCTCCAAGAAGGAAAGTTAACACCAGAACACATGAAATGAGAAACTGCAGTAAACAAGTTCTAATTAAAACAAGACACAGTGCAGACTCTAGACTCTCACCCTCCTTTCCACTTGCTAGTAAAGTGTTTGGCACAAGCTGGCACCTGAACCATCTCCTGCATACCCAGGCATTGCTGGGGGCATCGCTCAGAGCAACAGATGATGCTCATGCTCGGGAGTGAGCTACCCAGGGCACTGATGCTTGGACAGGAGACACGCATGAGCATTAAGTATCGTGGCATGAAGTGCAAGACAAGTAACTATGAGCTAACACTGATACTGGAAAAGACCACTTGTGCTCTGTAATAACTAACAGAACAACTGAAATCTTTGCATTGCAAATGTTACAGCAGCCATTAATATTAATTTCAAGAATGATCTCTCTTCCAACCTGAACCATTCTCTGATTCTGTGAATGGATAAGGAGGCAAAGGAAACAGACAAAAAGACCTTTGATATAATAAGGAAACTATCTGTTGCCTGTAAAATTACATTGACACAGTGTGAGAATTGGATAGAAACAAGTATGAGTTTTACTCATCTATTAGAGCAAACCATAATGGGAAGAACTTTTTAAAAAGTGGAAAGAAAAGGAAAGGAAAATACAAACTGTGTGTTTGCATGTTAATTCTTAATTAATTTCTTAATTTGAATATTAAAAAAAGGTTTGAGCATAGACAAAAGTATGTTATGCATATACCTGAGTAATTTAGTCAAAAACAAATAGATAAGTAACAGTGCTTTAAGGGCAGAAGGAATTGAAAGTGTTCAGCAACTCTCTAAAACATTGAGCACAGACTTAATATTGGAGGCATACCTGAAAATCATTGTAGTTAAAGGTAACAATGTTCTTTTACTTGAAATGGAACCGATGTAAGCTTACTGAATGTATAAAATAACTAAATTGTTACTTTTACCACATAATTAAATTTCTATAATTGATGATATAAAAATAAAAAATAATGAATTAGATTATTCATATACATTAAGAAAATAAATAAAAAGGTAAAAATATATATAATTAAGGATTCTTCCTAAGAGTACAGAATGTGATATAATGCTGTGATTTTTTTAAATTTTTTTTTTTCACACTTGATCAATAATGCAATTGTTCCTGTGCTTAACTTGTCAGTCAAGTTATGCTCTAGCAGAAATGTTCGACACTGAATGTTAAGGCAAAAATGTCCTGCAGTTTTTTTAAAAAACAGTGCAAGACTCTGCATTTTGGAGATACTAATTACAAATAATTTTAAAATTATTATATAGATTAAAAATATCCATGCCTTATAATAGTGGTTTTAATTTGCTTGTGGAAAATTCAGCATCACTGTTGCTGTTTACAACCTGTATTTGATAATATTTTGCCTTATTAGAATAGCAAATTAATTTATTTTCATATTGTTCCTACTGTTTATATGGAGATTCCATTTAGACATTCAATACTAGGAAGTTTGGATTTTACATACTATACAGCCAAGTATTGTATTTCCCTTGTAGAAACATTTATTAGTCAGACATGTTACAAAACCTATTAATGTAACACAAAATTTACAAACTAGCCGACAAAATTTACAAACTAGCCCAAATTTAAAATGGCTATATTTCTTTACCCTGATTGTGAATACTGTATTTTTCGATATACTGAGGAGTGATTTTTAAATCATTTTCTATAGGGATAACTTTACTCTTAAATCATGGTAACCACAGAATATCAGTTTCTTCATGATAAGAAAGGGATGAAAATTAAATGTAACCTATGTTTTACTATTTTCTGCAAGAGAGTAGTAGTGGAAGAATACTTAATCTTTTCCAATTTCGTATTATAACTTCTCTATCAGTCATAGTCATGCAAAATGAATACAGTGCATTCCAGTAGAGTTATTCAAAAGTATTGAAACAATACCTCTCATTACACTCTGTTTCAAATTATAAAGCAATTAATCACTAAACATTTGCTAGATTTTTATAGAAGTCACTAAACATAGATAGCATAGACAGACAGTTCTTAGAGGTCATTCATCCTCCTTTCCATCCTGGTGATTTTGTCTTAAAGTTTGCTCTGTCTGTGCTAAAAGCCTGAAACCATTTTATTTTGGGAATAATCCAGATCAAGTCTATTTGCTAAGAAGAAATGATCTTTAGTATTCCTTTCACACATCTCTATCTTTCACTGACGTAAGTCCATTATTGATTAAACTCGATGTCTTCCTTTTCAATGCTCTTATCTTACAACTTCTAGAAGCTAAACACCTATCTCTGAAAGTGTCAGAAATAGCTTCACCATGTAACAATGCTCAATAATGTCAGATAAATGTCTTTAAAGATATTACATTTGATTACTGATGAATGAATTGTTCAAAGGAGTCTTGTTATATCTTGTCAGACAATGTTGATATCAAAGAAATTAGTTCAAGTTAAATAAATAATATGAAACATTTCTAGAGGGGGCAAAATAACTTCCTTCCTACCTTACTGTGTAACAAATTACAGCTAAACAGAATCCAACACCAACATGGATGCCCAAGCAGTTCTTTACAGTCTTTAACTGTTGTAAGTATAAGAAAATTTTTATCTTTTTAAGAAATATTTATGATTGCAGTGATGTCCAAAAATCTATGACATAAAAGCATTTGTAGTCTCACTGCTAAAACTCTTTAAAAAATGTAAACCTAAGGAAAAAGATGCCAAAGAGCTAAGTGACCAAATATATTAGGAGCACTTTGATACTTCTGCCCACTTTAAGAAAATGTATAATATTTGGCAATGATTTGGGAGCTTTATTCTTGGAAAACTCCTGAAGTAACTCATGCAAGAGATGTTGCCTAATTACAAAGTAGATCTCCTTCAGCTTTCCTTTAAAATAAACAAAACAAAAATCTACAATGAATTCCATAGTAGCCAAATAAGGGTTGTAAACTATCAAAAGCTTTTCATCTCTGGTACAGAGTATTAATAAATGTTAAAAAAGAATGGCTAGTAGCATCAACCACCCACTAGACTGCCCCATGCTCTATGTCAAATCAGAATCAGATGGCTGACAAATTGCAGCTCTATCTTCCATTTTAGTTTCAGAAGTAAATTTAGAACTAAATTCTTTAGTTTAAGAAATAAAAAAATGGAGCAATTTGCTAATTGCTGACCCCATCCCCTTCACCTAACATAAGGGAGGAGGCATTTGACTTCAGCTCCATCAGCACCAAGAAAAACTGTTAAACAACAGCAGGCAATAACATGACTAGATGTCAGCATCCTTTCTAAAGAGTGGGTTGACTTTTGTTTTCTGCTTGCTACATCTTTGCCAATGATGATAACTACAATGATGCATTTTTTGTTAGGCCTTTTGGGGAATAACGAAAGTTCATGGTGTTTAGTGGTTGGCAGACTGTGGTCCTGAATGAAGTATGGCATCTCTAATTACCGACAGAATACAAACCCAGAGAGGGTTTTGCTAACATGTCTCAAGCATGTATTTTAGAGAAGGACTTCTATGAATCTCTCCTATACTTGTTTTCAAAAGTAGAATCTGACCTATGCAGTTTTACACCTTTCAGTGAGCCACTGTGCATCTGTCATGACATAAAGTATAGGTGGTAGTTTTCTTGGTGCACTGGTCTACCTAACCTTTCCAAGATACTTAGGCTTAAGGAGGTTGGGCTGTTTTTTTTTAAGATGAGTTGCAGAAGAATGAGATGCATTTCAAAGGCAACCACTGTAGTCAATCTAGTTGACTTAAAAAAGCTGGATCATTTTAAAAATGTAATCTCCTGGGGTATGCTAATAGTGTATTTGGAACAGAATGATTAGGTACTTCTTGGAAAATATGGGCACAGATAGCCTAATGCCTAACTGGAAACCAAACCAACAAACTCAGCTGGACATGTTTCAGAAACAAATCTAATCAACTCAGAGAAGGAAAAAAAAATAAAGCTTTATTTTTGCTTGGTTCTCTTTATATGTACATCTTTGTGTTTTGCCAGACAATGATGAGCTTCCTAGGTACATATTCTGGGCCTAGTGCAAATCGAGGGATACTGTGAGCTACCACAACACTTTTCAGCTTGATCCTCCAGCAGATATATTTTGGCTGCTGACAGGAACTTGGGAAAATATTCACCTTGTAATAAAAAGTACCATGCTAGCCCCAACACATATTCATGTGCTATCTTTAATGCACATATTAATTTGCTATCTTGTCATGCACAAGCATGACATCCTGGCATGGTCTGGCATGGTTTAGTCTTATTGCACTTAGTGTTTTAGTAGCATTGCATTTAGTAACCTTGTGGCTGCAGTGGACTCCAACTCAGTTTCCTCTGGATATTCCTGAAAATAAAAGTTCCCCCTCACTCAGCACCATGAAGTCCATGAAAGTTCTGTCACTTGCTGCAATGGGGCCATCACCATTTGCACGATGAGGTGACATTTCTTTTTAGCCTGCTCCCTCTTTTATAGAGAAAAACTGTCAGTGAGAGGGGAATATTTCTGTGTTTAAACAGTGGTAAACTGATCGTGGGGATTTCAACCTACATATTACCTGCTTAGTACATCATTTGCTAAATGTGACCTGTGACACAAGACTGAGACTCTTCCATTGCCAGTAAAATCAATCCTATACTATTTTGCTACCAATACAGTTAAGAAATTCAGGATCTGCCCCATGTTTCTTACCTTCCCTGAACTTACTTAAAATCAGGTATCCTTGGCTTAGGACAGTGAGGGAACAGCTCAAGCTTATAGACTTGATGAGGTTTTAATCACCTTAATGTCGGAAGCAATCACACAGTTTAAGTTACCATCCCACCTTCATTTCAAGCTTAATGCAATGAAGTCACCTCTGTCCTGTGCTTTAAATTATACAAATTGACACACCCGTTCTGTATGTCTGTGTAAGACTTTCAGGGGAGAGGAATACACTTTTTTTAAGGAAGATAGAATTAGGTGCTTGTAGCGGTCAGTAGATACTCATGTACGCGAACCATTTGCTCACAAGTGAGAGGAAATACATCTATATGGATTTACATGGTAGCTTTAAATACCTGGGTTTAAAATGTTAACAATTAAACATTAAACATTACCATTAAACAAACTGCACATTTGGGGCCGGGCTGGTTTTTGGCTGAGACTCAGGCTATACCATACAAACTACTGGCAAAAAATGCCAATCCTTTGCTTCTCACAACTCTGATAAACTTGAAGAGCTGAACAAAAAGTCGGCAAAAAAAAGCGCACACTAGGGCACGTCTGCCTAAATATACAGATGATCTGCTACAGATTATGGTAGCCTTAGAGTTTGCCTCACAAATAGTCACAATGATTCCCATGGAGGAAAGCGCATGATAAATCTTAGCACTTTTTTTTCTGCTCTAACGTTTTATGACGACTGGATAAGTCTCTTTGCTGCGGGTGGGCTCTACACTGCAGAGGATGCACCACAAATACAAAAGCGCTGCTTTTCACTCGTTTTCCTCTTCTAACAACTTAAGAGATCCTGGAGGAGATAGGGAACTAGGAGATGAGGCGATTCTGGGAGATCGAAAATGTAAACTAAGTAAGTGAGAGGGATATGCAAAATAATGAAGTACATTGAGAAATCCAGCTGAATGATATTGAGAAATCCAGAAATCCAACTGCTAGCAATTAGAGTTTGCTGTAATCTCAGAAGAAGGGGACACCAATACAAAGTAAAAAATTTGGGCACGTCAAATAAGAAAAAGTGAAAACTCTGGCATGCTGCATCTGTACTGTGGGACTACTTTTTTCCATTATACATTTAAAGTGTTCTACCACACACATAAAATAAGGTCAACCAAAAGGTCGATTTCTAATCTGTGCTGGTGCCTGGAGTTATTCCTCCCCAGGTGCAGGCCCCTGCACTTGTCCTTGTTGAACCTCAGGAGGTTCCTCTCTGCCCAACTCTCCATCCTGTCCAGGTCCCTCTGAAGGGCAGCACAGCCCTCGGCAATGTTGAGTTTGGTGTCATCTGCAAATTGCTGAGGGAGTACTCTGTGCCCTTGTCCAAGTCATAGAGGAGCAGCACCAGGTACCACAGGCCTCCTGCCAGACTTGGCAGTCCCTCTATATTCCTCCCCTTCTGATAACCACTTTCATCACTTCTTCCTTGGTGTCTGTGATCACCTGAAATGTGAAAAATTTGTCATGCAAAATTTTGTCTTGCACCTAGTCAAGGTTTGGGAAATGGTAGGCAGAAATAAAGTGGACAAGAAATAGAAAAAGAAACATTACAGAATGACCTGCAGGTTGAAACATTAGCACTGCCTTGAGAGCAACCCTGTTAGAGTTGCAGGCAGAAAAGCAGGTCTGAATTTTCAGTCTTCACTTACTACCATTAAGCAGAACAAATCAGTATTTTCCTCACAATAAGTGAAGAAAAAATAGCCCATCAGCTTCTGCTTACACTGGTCCCTCCTGCCTTATTTTTTTCTACAATGTTCTGCTTTGCATTATGGTGAAAAATGTGCAGTCCTGAAGTCAGGAGACCTCCATAAACTGGGGACACCAAGTATATGTTCTGGAGGGTTTAGCAAGAAACTACGCCAAGAGCAAGCAAGGAGCAGTGCGCGGAGGGGTGTTGGGGGCGCTGGCCAAAGCACCTGGCATCCTGTTGCCGCTCTGAGTGCCATCCCTCCCTTTCCATTTACAGCATGAGCGAGGGTAAGAGTATATCTCTTTACTTCCAGGCTGCTGCATGTGCTTTGCTGTGGGAGATCATGCAATGCTACTTTGGACATGAGCTAAAACTCACAATGTGCAGGGTTTTTCATTAAAGAAAGAAACCCCCCTCCCCACACACACTACTAGTAAATCCATTCCTCTTTTGTGTAACCCTATTCTGTTACAAAAAACAGACAAAGTCTGTATTCTCTGTGCACTGCTGTCGGGCCAGGGACAAGACATGGTTCTCTGTGCCTCCTTTTAGTGCACAGCTGTCCCCCAAACTTGCAGTCTCTCTAACTTTTTTATGTTATTGCGTTATGTCTTTTTCATGTTCTATGTTTTTTATCTCAGAACCTGAGGACCTAAGATAATCAGCCAGAAATCATGTATTTTTTAGATGTCCGGAAGTAAATCGTAAACTACTTTTTGGCTATATTAAAAATTCCTATTGCAACAAATAAATACACACATTTGACTCCGTTTGTAAAAACTTGAACAAACAATGCACCCATGATTTTCTTCACAGTATTCACTCAAACCTTGGGAAACTGTAGATTTATCAGCCTAAAATTCCAGCTTCTCTCATATGGCATTCTGTGAGATACCACATTTATAGTTTTTCCTAATAATCTAAATTATATTTGATAAGTTTACTGAATGGAAAAGACTTTCTAAGTCTCTTATGTATCAATCTTTATTAAGGTATTCTATCTCCGTAACTGAAATTCCAAATAAATAAATAAATAATGTATAGATATACTTTTCATACCATTCACTTTTAAAACTTCTAGTTAAAATTGAATTATCAAAACCTTTTCCTCTGATTAATACAGTCTTTGTAAGTACATGAGAAAAATTAAGAAGGTCAGGTAAAATCAACATCTTAACAGAAATGAAGAAATAACAAGAATGGGGGAGTTTTCTATGGAAAACCTCAGAAAAATTGAAACATCAGGAAAAACTGGCTCAGATTCTGATTTCACACCCCTGGGAACTAGTTCCACAGGATTAGATATAGCTAAGGAGAACAAGGGCAGGATGTGCTGGAACAAGCTGGAGGAGATGAAGTGTCAGTCTCAGAATTTGTTATGTGTGGAGCAAAATACAGAGAAAATAAAGGACGCTCTTCTGCAGTATGTATGCCTTCTGCCCCTGGGGCTCTGTTGGCAGGTTGTCCTTCCTTTGCAGATCAGAGAATAACTAAAACACCAACTATTGCATGTTGTTTAATAAAATGCTGCCTCCTCCCCGGGAGCTACTGGCCACTGATCAAACTGTGGTTTTACACAGGCTTGCCCTGCAAAGGTGCTCCTGGGCCACAGCTTCTCCAGACACTGCTTTCCAAGGGTGATTTCAGACACACAACCTGCTTTCCAGAACCCTCCCTGCTCACATGGAGACTGATGTGGTGCCTTGCCAAACGCCAGCACCCCGAGCTCACACTGATATTCGCTGCTGACGGTGCACCATGCGAGCGTGGGGCCTCGAGGACCTGTCTGCTTACTCAGGCAAGAGTAAGCTGGATGAATTGCCAAGTTATTTTTAGAAAAAAAAAGTCATTTAAATAACTTTATGTACTAGCTATAGTACATAGTATCTATGCTATCTATATCACAGTACTATCACAAGTTTCCAAACGCTTTCTTAGGTGTGGGCAGATTAGGGTGAGTGGTTTCTGTTTCAGCTAGTGAAGAGACTGTATCCTCATCCATCCATCCATCCATCCATCCATCCATCCATCCATCCATCCATCCATCCATCCGTCTGCCCGCTCCACGAGTTGCCCTGCGGGGCTTTGTGCAAGGGACAGGTGGGTGGACAGGGCTCAGCCATCTCCTGCTCCCGGTGCTGCTTTCAGCCCCGGCCCCCGCCGCGCTTGGCCGCAGCTGGGTAAGGACACGGCTATAAAGGACTCCTTGAGCTCATTAGAGGAGCCAAGCAGGATCTATAGCAGGACGCAAACCCTCCCGCACTGCGCTCCTCACCAAGCGCACGCTCAGGCTGGTCATAAACAAGAGCTGCTCCTGTCTGCTGGATTAATGGTGCCGTCTGGGAAGGCAGGGCTGCAGGATCGATCTGAGATATATCAGTGACTGTTGTTTTTTGTATTAAGGAACACAACTGCAACATCGCTAGTGTCTGGCAGTCTTCTCGGGACAGCCATTGAGAAGCAAAGTATGGATTTGTGAGGGGACAGACTGGTGCCTTCCCCAAAGAGGTGGACTTGAAGCCAGGACAGAGGCACTTTTTGCACAGGCCCTCAGAAAACTACCCTCCAGGCTGTGTGTGTCCTGCTGATACAGAAGAGCTGAGGCTTTCCACTCCTCTGATGGAAATAAGTCAGTAATATGACTATACAAGTACTATTTATAACTGTACTGATATGAAAAAGGCTCATCATTCACATTAGACTAGAGAAATCTCTACCAAAAACAAATCAAAAGATCAAAAAAAAAAAAAGGCAAAAAAGCTGCCAAAACACAGAAGTTACAAATTTCTGTGAGCATGGAGAAACCTCATTCTTCCCACAAAGGCGAAGAATGTCCTCTTAAACTAGGACATACACTGACAGCCTGAAGATTTCATCTTAAAAATCGTTTATTTTCTACCCACGAAAATGCAATGGATCCAGCTGCAGACTGAACTCTTATCATTTTTTTTCAGAAAGTATAAATTTTGATTTATATTTTAAATGAAATCTTGCATCAACCTTGCAACTGCCATACTAACAGTGAAACAGCAAAGGCCTGGAAGCAGTAATTTCCAAAACAAAGAAAAATCACTGACTTCTGTTAAGAAGATACCTACCATTGGATCAAAAGAATGCAGGTTGCACACAGCTGTGAAACTGTGTGATGGGGCAGTTTGGATTCTGCTTAAATGGAAAGAAAAATTTCTACATTTTCATCACTGCCATATCAATTTCCTACAATGATAACTTGTTTACGGTTAAACTGAAACAAAATAATTTAAAGCCTTTGAAATAAATTTTTCATTATCTTTTTTTTATTTACTTTCCCCTATTGGGAGTTGTAGTACTATTTTGCCTAATTATTTCAAGCTTTTTAATATAGGCTTCTGAAGAGAAATAATCAAAATTGTTTTCTGTCATCTAGGACCTCAGAGTTCATTCTCATATGTGTTGCCCAGCTTCTTTAGGAAAATACATTCTTTTTTTCTTAACTCATTTGTTCCTTTTATTCATTAGTATGAGAGAAACCTGACTCTGTGATCTAAGGTCTACCTGTTTCTCTTTGCTGATAATCAGAATTATTTTATCTGCTAGACCATTTATTTCTTCTAAAACAGCCTAATTTACCACTTATACAATTTGATGCATTGAGTATCTAATGCTTACAAAGATTTCTGTCTTCAAAAGGAAACTAAAACTGCATAGAAGGATCTCAGTTTCATGTATAAATTGCTATTTTCAACTTTATCCTTGCAAAAAATAAAGCGTTGGAAACACAGACTTAACAGAAACAATTCACTAGGATTAAATCAAGAAAGTTGCATTTTGCCTTACAAACTGAGAGCAATCTGAGAGAAAAAAACTGGCTTACAAAACTAGTCTAGCATACAGTGAGAAGTGAACCTTCATCTTACACATATATCCCATATATTCGGCACTTTCTTGTGGAAGAAAATAATTTTCTAATAATCTATCTTTTTGGCTCCACCAAATTCAAGGATTCATTACAAAAAAAAACCCAACCAACCAACCAAACAAAAAAAACTAGCTGGAGAGGGGGTTGGTTCTAAGTGACATTTCAACTTTAAGTAATAGGTGATCAATTCTTGCAAATGAGTTCTGAAGAAATAAAAATTTTTCTTATGTATTTTTAAGTCTTCTCAAACTGATAATAATTTGAGAATCTTAATCACAAATTTTCTATTTAACTTATTTAATGATCATCAGTTTGAAACCTCCTGCAAGAGAAGGTTTGATTCAGGACCTGACTAAGAGTCAGGTTTTCAGATATATGTTTTCAAGGAAAATGTATTTCACACAACCAATTTGTTTGCTTTTTTTAGCTGCAGCACGAATGTAAAAAGGCCAAATATCCTTGTAGATGGACCAACTAGGGTGAAAAATCTTAATTTTGTAGTTTAATTGCATCCCCGTGGACATTTATTGTACTTTTTCACTCTCTAAAGTGTTTTTCCAAACATGTGATGGTTATCATGTAGACCATTAAACTTCTACAGCACTAAACCCATCAGCTTGCTAGGGACTGGGATTTTGGAGACTGAATTCATATTTCTATGAAGAAATACATTAGGATTTTATAAGCTCAAAAAGACTTATGAGACTAATAATCCTTAAAACCTATTAAGCTATTAAGGTAACCAAATAAAGCATCTGCATTTTGATCTGTCTCCAATCTAAATGCTCAGCATGAAGCTTTCTTAGAGATATAAAGGAGGATGAAGGCATCACTCTCCAGTAGCATAATTTCCTATACTTCAGCTTCCGCTAAAAAAGAATATGAAGCTTAGAAACTTCTTCCATTTTTTAAAGTATCTCATCCAGAGTTATGCCTTCAAACTGAAAAAGAAGTTTTCACTGCTAAAATGTTTTCCCATCCCTTAAGGTACAAGATAAAATGCACTTATTCCTCTAGTCTATTTATATGTTTACATGCTTGCACTGTTTTATCTCTTGCAAAATCTGTGTCTCTGGCTTCAGGGCAGGCTTGTTACTTAAATTGCCACACTACCCCCTCAGCTAGCTCTGCTCCATCTTCACTGGCTACTATGATGATGTCCACAAGTTGTTTTTTGGGGGGCTTTTTGGTTTTTTTTTATTTCATGCTTTTCATTCAGAATCTGCCTAACAGTGAATTTCCCTGATTACTGCGACAGACAAGTTCATGACATAACAAAACTTAATTAAGCAGAACATTTTAGTGATCGTTGTTTGGAGACTGCTATTTGCATTATAGCTATTTTCTTTTTAACTCAGGCAGTAAGATCCTTAGACTTAATATTATTTTTATACATCTGTATCTTACACAGGACCAAATAAAGAGCCATAGCTTACAGTAAATTTATAAAATTTAACTATTAAACTTAATATGATGTCATCACAGAAGGGATAATCCTAGCTTTTCTGTAATAAGCAAACAAGTATCACATTTGTTACCCCCAGGAGTCTTCTATTTAATTTATGTTGTAAAACAAGTTGTAGAAGTGCTTTATAGTATTGTTTTTATAGATTGATTTTATAAATTTTCTTAACCAGATCTAAGTAAAGATGGTAGTGCCTCCATCATATATTTCAACAGCAGTCACCATTTTATGCAACTTCAGTCACAGAAATACTTTGAATGTTTTTTGGTAACTCATCTCCAAAATTTATTATTTCAAAATCACAGAAATGTTATTCTTGAGTATTTCTGGTAAAAGTTGCTAAACTGAAGACATTCTGTCATAAGGTATTTTGCTATTTTACCTTAATTGAAAAATCCCTATTTTGACGAAGTATTGACATTTCTTTAACTGTAACTTTCCTGCCTTCTGCAACTCTATTAAGTTTCACCCTAAAGATTAGAAAGGCATTACAGATAAGCCAGGCAATCAATACCAGTTATGATAACAGAGTCTGCTTCCATGGCAAGATACAACCATGTAAGATACAGGCACGGCACCAAATAAAGAGAACCTGCAAAGAAGCATCTTTTGCCACAAGCAGTGAGAAGCTCACTACTTCTCCCAAGCAGATAGGATGCACAGAATTGCACAGAGCTAATGGGTAAGACTGCAAGCTGTAGACAGACCTGTGGAGGATCCATATACATGCTGATGAAATTACACCTCCACCTGAGTTTTGCTTTTTTTTTGTTAGACAGGTCAGATAAAAAGGTTTTAAGTCATTTTGCATAAATATGTCTGCTCTGGATTGAACAAAATTAGCAGTGCACATAAGTCGTATTTAAATATAAGATCATTAGACTACCCAAATCACTCTTACCAGAGGTGCTTTACAGTCAGATTAAACCAGCTGTGCTGTTCCTATGCAAATAGAAAAGATAAGCAGGATTTGGCATGTGATCAGACTGATTTCAGGCATCTCATTCTTCCCCATGAGCTGTTGGGACACAACTTTCCCTGAAAGGAGTGAGAGAACAAGACCAGAGACCATTCCTGGCTAGCGCTTTTCGTGCAGAACAAGCACTTCATTCCTCCTTGGACTCTTCTACTGGTACTAATATACCTCTCTGACTACGCCATGCATTTTCTTTTACAAAGCCTCAGAACACCTTTATTTTATTTATTTATTTTTTTTAAGGAGAAGTTATTAGCACAAGTATGACAATAACCATTTTTAAAGTCTTGTGGATTTAGACAGGAAAGGTCAAGGAACAACTCAGCAATAAAATTTTATTTTCATGCTAATTAAAACCTGTTTTAAACAATGCTCATTATTTGAAGTGAGTGGACGCTGAATGCTGAAGATGGCCTTAAAAGTGTGTGTTTAGGTTTTGAATTTGCCCTTGGATTTTATAGTTTTCACAATAAGTGGTGAATATCTGACCAACACTTCAACTCAGTATATTTAAAGCAGGTCTTACAGCATCTATCTTCCCAGAACATGTTTGCAGATGCAGCCTAATCATTGCTCTATAATAAAGTAGAGCATGCACCATGCAATAATAAAGTAGAGCATGCAATACATGCACCATTTTGCTTAAACAATATTTATTGCTGGAGTTACTCATGTGTAAGATGTCAGTAGGCATCCCGACTAACTTAATTCACCTTTATAAATCAGCTCTAGATTTTCCAATACTCTAATTCATCAACAGATTTATAGGAGAGAGGACTTTTTTTTTTTTCAACTACATATATTTTGGTCAGAATCTTTGAATGAAGGCTAAGTCGATTTTTGTCAGGTGTGGCAAGGCAAAAAAATTGGAAGAAATTTCAAGGAATACATTAAGTCACACTTCATGCCAGTGCTCTACAGGACACAAACAGCTCCAGGCAATCAGGCCCAGTCTTGGACAGTTTTAGCATTTGCTTCCTTTTTGTCATGTGGGCAGTCTTATTTGCACACATGACAATCTCTTACTTGACAATAAATGGTAGGTTTTGAAATGTTTTCAAGTCACTTATTTTAGTCCTTGAAATGATAAAGGTGACTGGGATACAAGGATCTTAGCTTTATTGAGAGTTCAATATATTAAGACTGAAAAGAGACAGACGACCTAGCAGAGCCAAAGGAGGAAGAGTAAAAAGACACTCAACAGCACTTCTTTTCCTGTACCCAGTAAAAAACAGGGAAACATTAAGATTTTAAAAATACTGACAATGTAAGATGAAGCTAAGAACAAATCCACTTTCTGCTTCTAACATGCATGTTCCTTTCCCTCTGCACACCCCCTGCAGGTATATAAAATGATTTGATCCTTGAGCTCCAAACTTCAAAATCTATTCTAAAATTTTAAATCTGATGATGTATATTTTGATTGCCATAAAATGTGTGCTTAAGAGCCTTTGTGAAGTAGGTCCTTAGGGAATACCATGACTTTTTGACTAGGTATATAAAACATGAAAAGAGGAAGAGCAGCCTGCCAAGATGTTTGTTTCTCTTTTCCCTGATACAGAGTAGAAGGCTGTACTACAGAATTTAGGACAAACTAAACTAATTTAGGACATATGATTTTAAAATCATATAAATATGCACTATTAGCTCAGATCAAACAGTCCGGGAGGTAACATCAGCCAGTAGAAATGGTTCTGACCAAAGAGTAAAAAGATTAAGATGTACTCTTGGCTGCTCCTTTGATGTATTTCTATTTTGTTTCCCCATCTGCAAAATTAAGATAATGATACTGACTTTCTCGTGAAGTGCTTTGACAGTCACACATGGAAAATTCAATGAGTGGTCTAAATATTTGGTTTAATCATATAGTACCTTAATTTCCCTTGTCAACTGATATTTCTGTCTCCGTCTGCTTCTGCTGAAATCCCATGCATCTTGGACAACACTTTTCATAGAGATAATTAGAACAAATATTTGAAGACACAAACTTTTTAGCAGAAGCTTTTGGTTATAGGAATGCATATATAAATCCAAATATGAGAAGCAAAGCACCTCAGTCTAACCCGAAATCTTACATAACAGAAATAGATGCCGTTGATACTGTGATATTTATATAATACCTCTTCTTTCAATATTGTATTGACAGACTGCTGTTCCATTGTCATATTGACATGTTAAGCTGTTATCCAGTGACCTAACTAGTCCTTATTTATAGTATGAGAATTTTCCATTAGTGTGAAATGAATGTGCAAAAAAAACAAAACAAAACAAAACCCACACTTTGCTCTTATATTCTGCAGGGTTTACTGCAACCTCTGATAAACTTTTTAGTTTATACTTTAGCAGGCAGGAATTTTCTTAACAGAGCAATTAGGAAACATGTTAATCAACTGAATCTTTTCTCCTATAACTCTTCTTCAAAGTTCTTGGTTCCACTGATCCAGATGGATGCTTGTCTCAGGAATGCTCTGGCAGTGCAGACCAGACTTAAAAACCCAGAATGCGGTTTTAATGAGAGCCCTTAGCTCCTACATTTTATTATTCTGCCCTCAGTCATAACATTTTTACTTTGACACCAGAAATATCTAACAAGAATTGAGCAAGCCTTTCTACCCTTTCTACTCTTTGCATGTAGACCTTGATGGCCGAATTGCATCTGAAGTGTTAGAATCAAACTAAAATAAAGTCCAAACTAATTCCTGCTTACAAGCCACTACAAGAGGTTCTGAGATTCAGTAGCCTAAGAGATTCAACATAGGACTTTTAAGTCTCAAATAGTAATAAATAATAAATCTCAAATAGAACATACCATTTCCATTAGAATTTTGGAGTTTTGTTGCTTAGGCATTAATGATCATCTGTGAAATCAAATCGCAGTAAATACCTTGGTTTACATAGTAACACAGTTTTCCTTGACATTATGGTATCACTGAAAGTGTGATAAACCACCTAACCAAAAAAAAAAAAAAAAAAGCTCCATATATTCAAATGCATTACTTTAAGGTAACTCTGTTCATTTAAAGCAAATATCATAATCTATGCACAGACAGTTCTTGCATAGACCTTTTCATAAAGGTTGTAGTCATTATGAGGTGTATAAGGGAGCTAGGATATCAGCATTCCCTGACTGGAGTCTGTTCTTGTTTCATGAAAACAGTGTAGATAATTCTCTCTTGTACATAAAATGGAGAAGGAAAGAAACAATGTCAAGAAACAATGTCACTTTAAAAGAGAAATAATTAGCTATTACTATTTTGCTTTGAATTCTTTCTGATTTAAAGAAAAAAAAAAGGAGAGGGAGCTACCAGATAAGAATTTAACATTTTTCATTTTTAAAACTTTTTAAGTATCTTTTACGACCTTTGGCACACAGTTTGTAAGTACATGTTGGTAAGAAATATAACACTGCAAAAGTTCACTTTGGCAAGAAATACAGCATCAACAGCATATGAGAGAAAAAATCTGGAAAAAATATATCATACAGTGCATGCTGTTTGCCCCTAAGACAACCACTGTAACAAAAAGCTGCAACTCTAGGAATGTTGTCCCTACCTTACTTTTTAAGTCTTTTTATTCCCTTTAGTACTAATGAAGTCAAACATGGTAGCTATTCACCTACCTGGTATAGCTACATAGTAGCTATATCCAAGGCACCAATATGTAGACCGGACCCCTCATCCAGAGAGGTCTGCTGCTTGCTTGCCATGGGCCCAAATAAAGGATGTTACAGAAAGGCTCCCAAGGCTTGTCCAGGAGTCTGACTATTACCCTCTGGTATTGTTTCACGTGTGCACAAATGATGCCATGGGGAAACTGAGGGATATAAAGCGAGATTTCAGAGTCCTAGGGATGGCCGTGAAAGGTATAGGAGCCCAGGTAGTATTCTTCTCTATCCTACCAACGAGGGGAATGGATTCAAGGAGGAGAAGGTGGATATGGCAGATTAACAACTGGCTGCGCCGCTGGGCTTGGCAACAGGGTTTTGGCTTCTATGACCATGGGACTCTGTTTGATGACCACCAGCTAGTGGGGAATGACGGGAACAATCTCAGCAACAGGGGCACACGTCTCTTTCCTAAAAGGCTGGCCAACCTGGTTAGGAGGGCTTTAAACTAGGCAAGAAGGGGGAAAGGGAGTGTCACACAGACACGGCAAGCAGTACCACACAGCCAAGGTCAGATGGCATCCAGCGGGAGTATGGCAGTGGGAAGTGAGGATAGGAAATGATCACGGAGGGTCCTCTTTCACCCTTCCTGGGAAACCTGCAGACTCGGTTACTTCCCTGAAATGCCTGTACACCAATGCGCAAAGCATGGGGAATAAGCAGGACGATCTGGAGATCTGTGTGCAGTCCCAGCATCATGATCTCCCTGAAATCACAGAGACGTGGTGGGATAGCTCACACGACTGGAGCGCTGCCATGGAAGACTGTGTGCTCTTTAGGAAGGACAGGCTGGGAAGGCGAGGTGGTGGAGTTGCTCTTTATGTGAGAGAGCAACTGGAATGCATGGAGCTCAACCTGGGAGTGGAGGATGAGCGAGTTGAGAGCTTGTGGGTAAGGATTAGAGGGCAGACTAATGTGGGAGACACTGTGGTGGGTGTCTGCTACAGGCCACCTGACCAGGATGAGGAGGTTGATGAGGGCTTCTATAGTCAGCTGGATATTGCCTCACGGTCACAGGCCCTGGTTCTCATGGGGGACTTCAACTACCCCGACATCAACTGGAAGGAGAACACAGCCAGGCACAAACAGTCCTGGAGGCTCCTGCAGAGCGTCGACAATAACTTTTTGACGCAGGTTGTGGAGGAGCCGGCGAGGAGAGGTGGGCTACTGGACCTCGTGCTATCAAATAGGGAGGGCCTAGTAGGAGATGTTAAGGTGGGGGTAGCCTTGGCTGCAGTGACCAGGAGTTGGTGGAGTTCAGGATTCAACAAGGAGGAGGCAGGGCTGTAAGTAGCCTTGCGATGATGGACTTCAGGAGGGCCAACTTTAGCCTCTTCAGAGACCTCCTCAGAAGAATCCCATGGGCTAGAGCTCTAGAAGGAAGGGGGCCAAGAGAGCTTATTAGTTTTCAAGCAGCACTTCCTCCATGCCCAGCAACAGGACATCCCTGTGTAAGAAGTCAGGCAGAGGGGGCAGGAGACCTGTGTGGATGATCAGGGAGCTTGTGGCAATGCTCAAGCAGAAGGCAGCGGTATACAGAATGTGGAAAAAAGGACAGACCCCCTGGGAGAAATACAGGAACGTAATCAGGGAATGCAGAGATGTGACAAGGAAAGCTAAGGCACATCTGGAACGCAATCTGTCAAGGGACGTTAAAAATAACAAGAAAAGCTTCTTCAAATATATTAACAGCAAAAGGAAGATCAGGGAAAACATGGGTCTGCTGGTGAACGGGATGGGCACCCTGGTTACAAATAACACAGAAAAAGCAGAGTTGCTGAATGCCTTCTTTGCTTCGGTGTTTACCAAGGGCAGTCCTTTAGAGCCCCAGGCCCTAGGGACAAGAGAAGAAGCCTAGAGAGAGGAAGACCTGCCCTGGGTAGAGGAAGATTGAGTCAGAGAGCACCTAAGGAACCTCGATACCCACAAATCCATGGGTCCTGATGAGATGCACCCCAGAGTGCTGCGTGAGCTGTCAGAAGTCATAGCTAAGCCGCTCTCTATCCTCTTTGAAAGATCCTGGAGAACGGGGGAGGTGTCGGAGCACTGGAAGAAGGCCAATGTCACGCCAGTCTTCAAAAAAGGCAAGGAGGAGGACCCAGTGAGCCTCACCTCTGTCCCCGGAAAAGTGATGGAACGGCTCATACTGGCCGTTGTCTCCAGGCACATGGAGGACAAGAATGTGCTCAAGAGTAGTCAGCATGGATTGACCAAGGGGAAATCATGCTTGACTAATCTGATAGCCTTCTGGAATGGAATGACCAGCTGGATAAATGAGGGGAGAGTGGTGGATGTCGTCTATCTCGACTTCACCAAGGCTTTTGATATTGTCCCTCACAACATCCTTGTGAGCAAGCTCCAGAAGTGTGGGATAGATGAGTGCACAGTGAGGTGGATTAGGAACTGGCTGGATGGCAGGGCCCAGAGAGTGGTGATCAGCGGTGCAGAGTCTAGTTGGAGGCCTGTAGCTAGCGGGGTCCCCCAGGGGTCAGTCCTTGGTCCAGTCTTGTTCAATTTATTCATCAATGACCTGGATGAAGGCACAGAGTGCTCCCTCAGCAAGTTTGCTGATGATACCAAACTGGGAGGAGTAGCCGATACCCCAGAGGGCTGCGCTGCCATCCAGAGGGACCTGGACAGAATGGACAACTGGGTGGTGAAAAACCTCATGCAATTCAACAAGGCCAAGTGCAAGGTCCTGCACCTGGGGTGGAAGGAATAATCCCAGACACCAGTACAGGCTGAGGACTGACCTTCTGGAGAGCAACTCTGCGGAGAAAGACCTGGGTGTCATGGTGGACGACAAGTTGAGCATGAAGCAGCAGTGTGCCCTCGTGGGATCCTGGGGTGCATTAAGAAGAGCATCTCGAGCAGCTCGAGGCAGGTGATCCTGCCCCTCTACTCAGCCCTGGTGAGGCCACATCTGGAGTACTGTGTCCAGTTCTGGGCTCCACAGTACAAGAGGGATGTGGAGCTGCTGGAGAGAGTCTAGCGCAGGGCTACAAGGATGATCAGGGGCCTGGAACATCTGCCCTATGAGGAGAGGCTGAGGGAGCTGGGCCTGTTCAGCCTGGAGAAGAGAAGGCTGAGAGGGGATCTAATCAGTGTCTATAAGTACCTCAAGGGAGGCAGTGAGGAGGATGGTGCTGGCCTCTTTTCACTGGTGGCCACTGACAGAACTAGCGGTAACGGCCACAAACTGAAACACCAAATGTTCCACAAGATCTTAAGGAAAAATTTCTTAACAGTGAGGATGACAAAGCACTGGAACAGGCTGCCCAGAGAGGTTGTGGAGTCTCCTTCTCTGGAGATCTTCAAAACCCGCTTGGACGCAGTCCTGTGCCACATGCTCTAGGTGACCCTGCATGTGCAGGGGGGTTGGACTAGATGACCTCTAGAGGTCCCTTCCAACCTTAAACATTCTATGATTCACATCTGTGTTTGCACCATCCTTGTTTTATTAAAGTATTTGTCCAATTTAAGGAAATGATAATGGAATTCATGTAGCCTCAGAATTCCTTAATATGGTTTCTAAAGAGTTTCTGGTCTATGGACGAACTTGATTGCTTTTGTCAGCTTGCTGTTAAAACAAGACCTTCCATCTGCTTTCAGAGGTCACTTACCATAACAGAACAGTAAGGATCAGTGATATTATGCTGTTCAATAAGCAGCAGCCTCCATACTTGGCATGGATATCTACAATTATGTCCTTATATAGAAGTGTCTTATAAACAACATCCCATTATCTGGAAATGATCAAAACTAGAGAAACACTGTTAAGGGACAACATTGTTCTGTAATTTATTCTATCAGCATGGAGTAAGAAATCATCAGTAGTAAATAAGGGAAAGGAGAAAGGTCATTTTCTGGTGTGTGGTGATGATTAGCCACCTACAGGATTTGACCACGGAAGAGCCAAATGCTCAGATGTGCTAACAAAGGTTATATAAGGCAATATAGATTGGAATTACTTGAAAAACAGATGTTGAAGGCTTAACTGCAAGACAGTTGGCAGCCCTGGCAAGGGTGCGATGAAGAATGTGTCTGTCCGGTGCAGGTGCTGGGAAGGGTGTACAAGTAGAGTAGATGAGAGGAAGATACAGACAGAGTTCTACTTATCCATGTAGGAAAACAGCAGAGAGGGGACACAAAGGCATTTTTAAAATTCATCAGTGGAATAAGGACATAACAGATAGAGATAAATTGGTTATGGAAAAAATGCCTAGAAATTAGAAGGATCTTCATATATGTAAATGGTGAAACACCAGTTCACCAAAACTGGTGAACACCAAATTTGACACCCAGACTTCTAATTCCTTTAATCCTGTGTTGATCAGTTCATTTGAAGTGCAGGATAATTTGCCTGCAGTCAACAGGACACAGGCTAGTCCATCCCGGAGTTATATTGCTGAGCTTTCCAGTGACTATTTGTACCCTGATGAAAATCTCAAAGACCATTCTAATTTTTATAAGATTTACAAAAGAACATCACATCCATTCAATGATTATGTAGAGCTAATCAAATTCTCCATTATAAGATGCAAACAGATGACCTTTATGTCTGCAAAATCAACAAAGTCATATACATACACACGTAGAGAGGCAAGCATTTTGAAATTACTCTACCTTATAAGGAAGGAGGATTTGTTTTATTTTAACATACTTAGTCATTTTATTTCAGTAAGCAAAATCTGCATTTTTTTCTGAATTGACTGGTAGCCAGTAGGGTTCAACAGGGGACACTACTTTTCTGATGATTCACCACTTCACTACTTTTGATAGATTTTGCCAAGTCACTGCAGAATGGGATATCATCATCTGCTTTCCATTTAAAAAGTGGTATTATCTTGCACAGAGATGGTCAAATGTCTGGGCTAAAGAGTTCCCCATTAAGACACTTAGGGCAGAAAGGATGTTTTGGAAATCTACAAAAACTACAAAAGTAGATCTCAATTAAAGAAAATGAGCATTTAATGGTACATATGTGTTTACTTTGGGACAGCCACTTATCTTCAGAATGGATTTGAAAGAATGTTCATTTTGTTTACTTTCTGTATACACTAAATGCAATTTTTGAAGCAAACATGTCTTCCCTTAAGCAGGCTTTCACTACATGAAACAAGACATGCACTAGAACTGCATTTGCAATGACAATCCTCACTAATTCAAGCTTGTAGCCTACCTAATTGCTATACAAAATTCTTACTCATTCTGGTAGATGCCTACATGAGCTACTTCATGCTTAAGACATGGGAGACAGCAATTATCTTGAAAGAATGAAGAAAAGATTGCTTTAAATCACTTACTGCCTAAATCCATTTTATACCTTTTGTGAAAAAAATAGCAGAACAAAAAGTTTTGATAAGGCAGAAAGTCAGAATAAATATTACTTTAATGTTTTCATTTAAAGACACTTTTAATTTGTCACTGTTTAATTTAGATTTTCCAAAGGAATTTACTGCCTGTAATACTTTATGCAGCTATTGTTTTGGATAAAAAATGACTATACTGAAATGATCACCTCAAATCAAAAACAAAAATAAAACATTTGATTATAACAACAGAAGGATGCCTGCTTATATACCTTATTTGAAAGTGAGAATATTTAGGTAACCCCTCTCCAAAGGTCCCTCTAAAACATTTCTCAAAAGTCTGATGCCACTGTATCCCATCCTCCATGCTGCTATCTATGGTTTTGAAAAGAGGTAACAAAAACAACAACAAAAATGTTATAATTTCTCCAACCCCAACTCCAGTTCTTCATTAAACAAACAAACAAAAGATAACAACCTTCCAGAAACGTGGAATTGCCATTTCGAAGCAACAGCAGTCTCGCAAGCATCAAGCTTTGGAAACGACATGACACTTAAGACTTATAATGTAGGTTCCTTAAGGAGTCGGTGTGACTAAGGACACCTTAAACCCATTGTACTTTGGCCTTTGCCTTGGGTTCAGACATCTTAAACTCCTCCACACAGTCCTTTACATACTCTAATCCAAGGGTACATAAGAATTAAGATGTCGGCAGGCCAGGAAACTGATTAAAAATCTTTCTATCTCCCCAAAAAACAACTCATTCATTTTCCTGTAGAACTTCTGAGAAGGGAGAATTTTAAACCTTTAGAACTGGCATCAGTGAAAGGTCAAGCAGTCCTAACCTTAGAAAGAACTGGATAGGCAGTATGAGATTACAGAGGAGAAAAATTCTTTCTTCATCTGCAATATGTTTTTCTCTGCCCTTTACCCCAGTTGGGATCTTCAGAGACAGTTTTCTTAGTTTTTTTCCTCTTGGAAAGAAATTAGATGAAGTTTAATCAGAAAAGCCTTTAGCTACAACTGAGTTTTTCTTTTTTTTTCTCTCTCTCTACACATCTTCTGCCTCCCTGAAGAAATAAAAATTCTGACCCTGAATTCCTGAGATTAGGTGTTGCAAGTCTTCACTGTTGCACTGTTGGTCAGTGCTTGTCCCTTTTCCTCCTTTTTTTTTTCTCTTTCACAAAAGGGTTATAAAATGTGTTAATGAAACCAGATACATATGGATGAAACCAAATTCATTCATCTGAAGAGAGTATGAATTGAGTTAAAACATGATCGCATCTAAGTACTACCTGCCCCTGTGCAGACCCAGTTTAGCAACTCAGGAAATCACTTCTAGTCCGGTGTTTTTACATGAATGGCACTACTATCTGGCCTTGAAACCTAAGGCTTCAAGTAATACTCACCATGAACATCTGGGCGCTAGGGTCACACAAAGTGAACAGAAAGGAGAGAAATCCTCTTGTATATTCAAAATATTCAAAAACTATTCCAGCTGGTTGGCAAAAGCAGCACATCACATTTGTAGAAGAACAAGTGGATCCATGCAGCAGCAGAGTCACTAACGCCCTGCTCCCTGCTGCACAGGGAATGGCAGCCAGCTCCTTCCAGCTGGTGTCCTGCATTCCCTGGGCTGGGGAGATTGCCAGCACAAGGAGCCACTCGCTGCTCTGTCAGCCCATCCTTACGGGACGGTACCATTTCCCCTGCCAAGGAGAACTGAGCAGCTGCAGAGAGATTATTTGCCTGACATTCCTGCTATGTAAGTTAAAAGCATGCAGTCAGAGGAATAAAGCAATTTAAAATGTTCTTTGCCCATTTGACAGCTGCAGCAGAATGTTAATTATTCATGATAACATTTCAGAAAGCACTAACTGCGTATAACAGGTGCTGTAAAAAATAATGGCTTATAAATCCTGGCTACCAGAATCCTCCATTAAGTCTTTCTTGAGAAGAGGACTGTCAATTTTTGTGTGGATTAGCAATATGTGGATTATTATGGGTCTCATCAATTCTCATTTTTAATTAATCTTATCAATTTTAATTGTTTTTAAACTAATCCCTTTGGTAAACCGGGCCCAAAGACGACTTAATCGAAAACATCATAAATTCATTTTCAAAAATTAAATAGCTTGCAAATGTGGGCAGCTGACTCATTTATAATCAGTTTAATGATATTAAAATATTTCATTAAGAATGTTGTTTACAGAAGAAGTCAAGCTCTAATGAGTTGTGTTGCTGCAGCCTATTGTCTAGTACAAGAGATTGCAACCTTATTAAGAGAAGATATATGACAAGAGTTTCAATAGCAGAGCCAAATTCATTACTTGTATAAATCTGTTACAGTCAATATAAAACATTCTCTATTACTTAAGAAGGCAAATGTTTTTGTGATTGCATCAGCAATCATTTTCTTTTCACCTGCAACTTGTAGTAGATAAAAAAATAAGAGGACACAGTAAGATTAAATAACTGAAAACCTTCTGCATTTGCAGTTTCAAGTTCATGAAAATACAGGTGGCAATGTAAATATTAAGTTAATAAAATAAACACATTATAAAACCTATAAATTATAATAACAATAAGCAGAGCTTTTCCCCTCTCTTACAAAGAATTCTGCTTATAGGTTGGACATACAGAATTTGCCCATAGATATGCAAGGTAATTCTGCTGGTAGATGGAAAACCCACAGCTAAAAACAAAAGCTTCACAGTGAAACAACATCTTATTAAGTTAAACATATCATCTTGTTCTTATCTTCTGACAGAAAAAATAATCCCAAATAACCTGCATTGAACTATTTTTCTAGTAGCTGTTTAGCAGAAAACACCATTTGGAGCTATGTGAGCCTAATAAGGGATTAAAAATAATAATAATAATAATAAAAAGTTAACTTGGCTCTTCAGCAGGCTCATCAGCCTCTAGAAGCAGTCAGAAAGTAATGCTACTCTAATTAACTCCTGTTTCTGCCCTTACCATCACATCCAGGTCTTGTTTAGCAAGACTTTGTTTGTATAACAGAGAAGCTGTATTCAAATATAGGATGAACAGAGATACAACAGAGATTGCATAGATGAGCAGAAATATCTGGGGATAAATCCAGCAAAAGTCTTTAAGGTTTAGTGAATATATTTTCGATACCCAAACATGGATTTGAACTCCTGGGAGATACTCTATAAGGGAGACTTTTGGGCTTCTCCTTCAGTGCACAAAACAAGCGCCTCAGAATGGGGTCCCTCTCAGCCTGGGATGTGGAGCAAGGATCTGCCTGAAACAGACCATAGGAGGTGGTGAGGTTGGAGATGGGGTTGGGACTCAGTATCTTACTCCAGGTGGCAGGCAGCTTCTCCTGCCCCAGCTCACTGCTTGCTCATGAAAGTTAGCACATCCTCTGAGATAAATGAGTGGAAACCATTCCTTGCTTTTAAAAAGCAACTTGTGCTGCTGCTGCTCGGTTTTCATACAACACCTCAGTGCGTATGAAGTGGCATGTGGTCAATGCAAAGAGCTACACAAACATGCAGATCCACAGTTTAACAGAATGGTGTTTGGTCCTTCCAAGATTAGATGTCAACTAAACAAATATTTTCAAACTCACCAAAATCTGAGGCATAGGCACTTAAATACAATCTGACGGGATGTAGCCATCCTAACAGCACTCACTGTGATTCAACAACTCACTCTTGGCTCACGTCACTTGCCTCAGAATGACCAAATGATATTAAAGTTGTGAAATAAAGCAACCCATGAATACAAAGGAGTCACAAATGCTCTTCTTGCCTGACAGCTCAAAATATACAATCGCCAAAACCAATACAGTACCCACATGAGATGAAAAACACTGAGGATAATGGAATAATACAGTAATTAAAACTGCTACAGTTTCCATCAAGAGGCTCAGGATTATTTGAATGGCTAGTGGATTTTATCAAAGAATCATGCCTTTAAACAGCTCTGCCAAAACTAGATGTTCATTTTAAAGGCGAGTAATTTACTTCTTATGTTGTCAAAAATTCCATCCCAAGCTAAACTGACAAAACATTGTCATTTTACATATTCACACTCTCTGGAAATGTAGCTGTATGTTTTGCAACCCAGTTCTGCTCAACCAAATGCAGTATAACAGTTTGCATAGAGCATTGATGAATGCATAGCCTATGTAAGACCAAAACCACTGGCTAAAGTAGGAAAAAAAAATGACACTGAATCAGGGATTTCTGCTTTCCTTGCCTTTATTGCCTTCCTGCTGGAAGGCTGGAAGAAATGGTGTTTCTAAAGACAGGCATAGCCATTCCTGTTAAAAGACAGCTTTAATATGAATCAGCAGGACCCACTGACCTACTCAGAATTGAACATTCTCTGAAATGTGATTTCTTCTTTCTTCCAGAGCATTGAGCTATTTTACTAACCAGCAGGAATCCTGGAGGTATATGGATACCTGCTGGTTAATAAAACAATTCAGATCAAAAATTCTAGCTCTCATGCAGACACTCACTTAAAGTAATTACTAAGCTTTCTAAGCTTTTAATGTGACAGAGGAAGCATTGAAACGAGTGGCTAGCTTACTTAAAATTACCTATTCTTCACTGTTATCTCTCACATTTCTGCATAGAATAATGATGTTAAGTGTGAGGATGCGGAGGAACATCTGGGGTTTGCCCAATTCCCCAGACAGAGCTCTGAGCTAAGGCACTTGAGAAGGAACTACATCCCCCGAGGTAAAAGCTCAGAAAAGTATCTCTGAATCAGAATCAAGTTTCATCTATTTCTTCCTTGTTCCAGAGGAGGTAGAGAATGTAATTTATATGGGTTGTTTCCACAGCAATTCGCAGCATTGCTCGCTTGAGATTGGAGTTTACAGCTGCCTTGTCTGGTCTTGTTTCTCCAAACCCTTTGCCTTCAGGTCAGTCCTGCGAACCATAGCACTCCTGGCTCGCAAGAATAAACTGGCAGCTTGAGAAATCTTTTATTTTAATAATATGTGGAAGAAGACCTGCTTCATTTATTGCCTTGGGTACTGCAGAACGTTACTCTGAGAAAACGCATGGGCTCCATGCCTTCCTCGTTTATTCACTCTGGATTTCAAATATGGTTCAAATATACTCACCGTAGAAAACTGTTTTGAGATACCAAGACAGGCGGATGCCCTACAGACCTTTAAAAAGAAAATCAGCTTTGCTATCGTATTTCTTCTCATTCTGTGACCCAGCTATCATATACAGGTTTTAATAGCCTCCTATGAGAACCTAAGGAGATTAAAGTCTAGGAAGGACTGATAGGGTCACAAATTTTTCTGCTATTGCTTTGAATTTCTGTTTCCTTATCATCTCTTTGTATACAGGATTAAGGACCACTTTCTGCCTGTGAGACGGAGAAAGAAAGGTTATCCTCTACTCAGAGGACTATCAAATAATCAGTTGGATTTATAAGAATGTTCTTCAAAGATACTCTGAATACTTTCATAAAAGAATAAATGTATAACACAGCAATATTTAAGTCTTCTTCAAAAATGCATTTTCCTCAAATATTCCATGTATTATTTAGTCCTAGCTCACCACTGCTATAATCCTTTACACATGTAGACACAATCCTTTACACAGTGAGACACAAAGTGAGACACAAAGACAAAATTCCAAAGCATCCTCAGATGCAGAGTGCTTATGGACAAGAACATGCGTGACTCTCCCTCTTCTGTCAGCACGAAGCAATCTGCTTCGGGTGGATAGGCAGCAGAAGGGACTGGCCTCATCATACAGCAAGTATGTCTTGTCCCAAAGTGTCCTTGCTTCAAAAGCCATACTAAGACAGCACATGGGGGAACAGGCAAGTGCCTGCTGTTGCCGTTGAATAACAACCCAAATCTTCTACCGAGTGTCACCAAGATTTATGCAGTATTCGTGATTCACTGTCATTCAGTGAGGACTCCTACACAGGAAAACCTCCTCACAAGAACAATACAAATCCAACCATACTTGATTGAGACAACTGCTTCAGAAATTGGCCTATGATTCCTGAAAGCAGAGGTTACTGCATTGCCACAGCAGCTGCACGTAGCCGAAGCCGTGCCCGCTATAATCACAGCAACAGATGTGGATCACCAGCGCTTCCACTGTCCTCTGCACCAAGTCATAGTGGCAAAGGAGCGTGCTGTGACTCCTGAGCAAATACAAGCGTTGGTGTATCTTAAGAGGATTTATCATAAATACATCTATGTTTAGTACCTGGGTATAAAGCAAAGAGTAGAAAAAAAAGACTCTGGAATACATAGACTGTTGTATATATCCATTTCAGTTAAGCCCACAGGACCTGCTGCCTCTTTCTTCCTATTTCTATGCAATGTATTAAAAGCCGCAGTTAGCCCTTTTTTGCTTGATGGTAGCAATTCATATTGCTTAACTCTTCCCTTCTTTAATTCATAGCTCCTATTTCTATACAGATTTGGGACATTGTGTTCTATCATCAGTACATAGATCAGTAAATAGAAGACGGTGTGGCTACACTGTCTGCCAGCTAATTTTTCTACTCCCTTTCCCTCCTCTTTACATTATTTATGACATGATTTGGCAGTCTCTCATTTACAATTTTTACAATTCAGTTGTTTTATGTACTTCTACTTCTTGTGAGCTACCCTAGATTTCTACTGAGGAATGGAAATGCTTGCCAATCTGAGTTAGACATTGAAGGCACACACCAGCTTCTTGAAATAATTGAAATTCAGTCTGCCCTAAGCTTTTTTAGCCACGCTTAGGGAGAAGACCGGGTCCTACCCAGTCAACACAGTTGCAGGATAAAGACTAGCCGAGGGCTTCCTGTCAGAGTTCAAGCCAATATTAATAACCTCTCATACTTTATTGAAGACTTCTTGAGCTTGCCGTATGTAAAAGAGTCTTGCTGGACTAGTGAACAACGAGGAGCTAAAAAAGATGGGTTTCAGCATCATACAGCTAACCTCAATTGACCGTACCACATGTATCTAAAAAAAACTGCTCAGCCATTTTTGTCTCCTTCTGAAAGCTTTCCATGTTAAAGGACTAAATCAAAGAAAGTCCAGTAACTGAAAGAAAAACTAGCTGCTAGAGCTGCTCAGCTGAGGGATTGTTTCGGTTTAATCACTGAGAATTGCTCGAATGTCCTAGTTCTTGATGAAATGTCACTCCTCTGATGAAAAAATCCATTCAGATAATCTTCTCTAGTATTACTGAGGTTGTCACAGAGTAGGTATTTGACCTTCATTATGAAAAATTAGTGTTGTTTGCTCATAATTTAAAGCAATTGAACAGTTAATTTTCAAAATGTTTTGAAAATTCAAAATTGTTAGCATTAAATTGCCTAGTTGTAGATGTATATGTCTGAAAGTACAAAATGGATTATATCTAGTGGTTAAAATAATCACATGCAAAAGCCCCGCCTCACATCCCAGCTACCTTCGTATCATCATAAGCCTAGGGGTACTTCACACCAAACTTAAGCACCAAATGAAATCAGAGAGAGCTAACTCTTTCTATAATGCACACCCACTGTCTAGAGGTCTCCTCCACAAGGACACCTTGCTGGCTGCTTCTGCAAGCTCCTCCAGCCACAGCCCACCCATCAGGTGGTGGGACTGCTCTGGACACAGCTGCTAAGCTGGTCTGAAGGACCCGGACCTACTCCACTGGTTGGAGTGCTGCATCTCCTAGTGTTTCCAGCACCTCTGTTCTGAAGCCATAACAGAAACACCCCAATCCTCAGTTGCTGTAACTCCACCTGCATCAGGAGAATTTGTTCTCCTTTCTCTTACATCAGGCTCTTCAAGGATATCAACAAATGGGCTCTTTCACCTCCTTTCTGTATGCATGTTTTGTGTGTGTGTGTGTGTGTTTTTTTTTTTCACCAAGGTATCCTAAATAGCTACCTGGGACTCCTGAAGACCAATGATAAAGCAAATCCCCATGTAATTACATCACACCTAATGCTGCACAGAATAGGTTTCTCTTTATGGACAGTTATTCAAGATGAAATATTAGATTGAACTTCATCTGCAAAATCTAAAAATTCATCTTGTACAAGTGCACCTTTAATACACAAAACACAGAGCAAGCAAATGCACATTCCCTGTTCTTATGGAAAAGGCACCCAAAATCATATTCTGGGAAAATACTAAGAAGAATTTTTTCTGATACATAACAAGCTAGCTTGGTTCAGGGGCTGTATACAAGGCTTAGTGTAATTTCATTATTTTCATTTGACTAATAAGAAAAAAAAGTTCTTTAATCAGACCCTACCAACAGAAAGACGGTCTGTATAAAATTAATGGTGATCTCAGATGGCTCACAGAATGTTAATGATCAGTTTCAAAGTCTCCACTAACAATCTAGTATTCCAGTATTTTGAAACCGCAGAAAAGAGGCTGAATTCCTGAACTGGTCCATAGGAAAAAACATCCTTTTACTATTCTAGATGCCTAAGATGATATTTGACTGGTTTGAGTTGTGGAGCAATACTGTTTCCAAAATGGATACTTTGAAAACAAGTTAATTTATAGTCTTACTAGTATTCATCATCTAAGATCACCCTGGTGCCAGATAGAAGCTGAGCCATAAGATTCATACATCAATGAATACCACATTTGAAGGGAAATAATCACTGTGATACATGAAATGGAAATGGTTGGAGCAGTTCAAACACAGCAAGACCAAGATATTTGCGATTAGAAGATACTTGAGAAGACACAGTCTGCCTGCCTTCCTCTGTAGGGCTGGCTCTGCTTCTTACGGAGATTCATTTGAACTGCTGCATGCAGAGAAAGCTCTGCTCTTGTCAAGAGGAGAATATGACATATTTGTTCATCTAAACAGACATTTCTCAAGCAGATGGGCAGAGAGGATCTCCCGAAGTTCAGCAAAGGCAGTTGCCAAGGCCTGCACCTGGCAGCTCTGCAGAGAGGGATCTGGGGGACCTGGTTGACAAGCTGAGCAAAAACCAGCAACACAATCCCGTGCTTAAGATCTTTAATCATCTCAGCAGTGGTTGAGACAACTCTCATGTCTCTTACCTCCCACATGAATACCCAGATTGGTCTCAGAGACCTTCAGAGCTAGGAATACATATTTATATTTTATTCTTGTCCTGTGCAGGAGAGTAGCTGTGGGGGAACACAATCCCCACCAGCTCAGGCATGGGCAGGTGATGGAGCACCAGGCTACGCATGGAACCTCAGGCCGCAATGATAGCAGTGTGAGCCGAAGCGAGTGAGATATCAGCTCTGCACCTGACAGATGTGACATCCCACTGCTGCAGACACTGCATCTGGGTAAAGAGGGGAACTCAAATTTCAACCCAGAATGATCTGGGCACCACAGGTCTTACCTGAACTGGTAAGTGGGACAAGTCTATTGGGAAAGATTGTCCTAGGTAGTTTCCAAAGCCAGAACATATAAAGAACGAAGCACCTAGAAATGTAACAGCACAGCCACAGTTCTTACCACAAACAGGCTGAAACAATATTCTGTCTTACTATTCCTAAACTCAGAGGAAGTTTGGATCTTGGACATTAAGTGCAAGGCTTAAAAGCACTTTATGTTTCTAAAGTAAATGTTGAATCATGTATTTTTACTCTCTGTTCTGAAAGAAGGTCACCAGATGGCACTGTTACACATTGTCTCTTGATTCCCTTCTGTTAATACACAGCAAACTTCTTAATCAGGGAAGAACTGGCAGTCCCGTTACCCGTGTAGCATTGCATCTATTTAGGGCATCTTTGTTTTAATCTCCCCAACTGCAACAAATTCTTCTTGAGGAGCTGTCCTCTGAGAAGCAGACGCTCTTTATACCTTTAAATATGCACATATAAGAAAAGGTAGGGGACTCTTGTGTTATTTATGGCTCTCAAGTGCTAGCATGCTTCTGCAATGGGAACACATCACAGCAGGAACACACACACACATTTGACTGCGCTGATTTCTTCAGTAAGCAGAAACCCTCTGCTGTCATTTCACAGAGGCAATGCCTGAGGCATGCTGAAAATATATTTTTTTCTCAGTTATACTGAGAAAGATCCAGCATATAAAAGTTAAATCTTGGACCCAATTAAAATATATCTACACATTTATCTTCAGATCACTGTGTATTAATATGAATATGTCAATGAAAGCTGATATATGAATTTCTCTCTTCATGGTCCTCAGCTGTTCTGTTTACAACCAAATCAGAAATACAACTCTCAAGTCCCCTAGTCTTTCCAAGGGGAGAGGAACAAAGTCTGTTCCACCATCTTTACTTACAACTGGACAGAAGTCCAATGACTTAGACAGCTGGTTACATACATTTAAAAATATTTCTATTTCTGATTTCTATGGCTACTGACTCTGGATATGTGTCTCACAGGTGTCACATGATTAATTCAGTAAATTGTTAGAATAGTAATTTAAAATAGTAATTTAGACTTGCTAATGCCTTTTGATTGCATTTACAAGCTTAAATAAGTTTAAGTTCAAAACAAGCTTACATATTACGGCAAGTATATTATCTACATATGTGCAACAGTGGAGATGCTAACAACATTATTAAAGAAAATCATAGGAAAAGCCCGCTTCTACTGATAAGGAAACCTAAATTTTTACTATTGTAAATTACACTCTAAAGGTACTATGCTCCATGGATATGCAATACTCAGAATGAACTAATAGGACACCAGCAGAAATGTTGCCACAGGCCCATGGAAACACAGCTGCCAGCAGTTGCCTGCAATTACCACACATATCTGAAATTTATGTTTTACATACTGATGTTATTACACATTTAGCAAGGAATATATTCACTCCCTGGACATATGACTTTCTTTGTTTTTGTACTATATTTGGGAGTACAGGGAAAAAGCAGTATTTGTCACAGAGAATGGTTTTGTATTTTACCAAAAATAGAATGCATACATATATCTGTCATTTGCAACCAGTAAATGCTTTAGAAAATTCCCAAAATACATATATTTAAATAAATTAGTAGCATCTACTGCTTTCTCTGTTTTTTAAAAGTTGAAAAATTCTAACTGTTTAGGTAAAGGTCTATAAATTACAGACTAAATCCAGCCTCCTAAAAAACTATGCCTGTAAATGTATAGGATTTATCTGAGCAAGCTCAGGACATTTTTAATTCAGTAAGACTAATTTGTCTATAGGCTGCTTAATACCACACTTTATTTTTTGCTTAAATAATTTAAAATGCCAGTGTAAATGAAAACACATAAATGGGTGCTTCTACTGAACACTGAGCTTCATATGCAGAACATGTAGCTTTATGCACCTAGAGAAGCTTCTTATGATAGGAGTGTTGCCCATGGTTCCTCTCAAGCCTAGAAAAATTAGGCCTAGAAAAGCCTAAATTTTCAGTACAAGCCTCCTCATTAGGACATTAATATAGGGCAATATAAGTCCCCTGTGATATGAAAAGTCATCAAAGTATAGGACACAGCCAAGTCAGAAAGTCCTGCTTTTCTTTTCACACTTTTGTTCCGTGCCAAACAACTCTGAAATTATCATCACTTTTTCTGCAGAGATGACAGGATAAGTCAGTAGTTCTTCGAACGCAGCTGAAGTCCATCAGAGCCACCAATGGTGCAACAGATAGGCAGTCCCATGCGTTCGTTCCACGCTCTGCAATGCATGATGCCGGACTGGTGATCAGAGCAGGAGGAGGCCCTGCTCCCCTAGCACTTGGCATCAGGACACAGCTTGCTTTGAGGTCTTTCGCAGGCTGGCAGAATGGGTTTCTTGGCAAATGCAGTGACTACAATCTGGGCTACCGACAGCTGCTGCCAAAGCAAACACATCAGAGCAGGAATGTCAAAATGGGAAAGTCCCAGTTCCTCGCCGCACACTGCTGGTTTTCCTTATTTTCCCTTTGTGATCAAAGGCCTGGTGACCAGATTGTGGTCAGTGATGGTCCTAGAAGAGGGCAGGTAGCTCCATCTGAAGCTGGCATCTGTCATGCTCAGGATGACCATACTCATGTCTCACACTGGCGCCTCACAGAGGGCAGATGTTAAGTGTTCTGTACAGTGTTCTGCATGGTACGAAAATCAGTGGTTAATGTGAAATAGTACATGCATAAGAATGAGGAATGGCATCGAGTTCTGGATATAACAGCGGGAGTTTTGCCATTACTTATTTCCTGTCCTTACACCTTACTCTTACATCTTATACTGACACAAGATGTGAAATGCAGTTTTTTTTTGTTACACATGGACATTAACACTGATGATCTTAATTGATGCTACACCTAAAGATGTTGGGTTTTTTTCCACCAATGTATGAATACATCAGACACACCATTTTACAAATCTGAAGGGGTCCGATATAGGAGTGAATAAAACAACTTCCCCAAACTCCAGTAACAATTCTGAATGAGCCACAGCTGCGATCTGGTTTCTCTTTGCTAAGAGACTGTGTGCACACACGCTTCGTCATAGCAGGCTCCCTCACTGTATTACCAAGTATCTGAAAACAACAATTAGCAATTAATTGTGGAGAACAGACTTCCAAAAGCAACGCAAGTCAGATGGAGAAAGAACAATGTAATCTGAATTTTCATAATTAACCAGTTGTTTTTCCTTCATAGCCTCCAGTGGCAGAGTCCTGCTAACATGAGTTTCCTTGTTATTTTAAGAGCTGTGTAAAATTTAATTCATTCATTGTACATTCTTAGACATTTGCATTAAGACTAATGAAAAGCATCAAACACTTGAACCAGCCAATACTGTAATTCTCTAAATTAAAAATTATGCCTCAACTTTTCAAAATATGACCCAGACAAGTCCTCTATGAATCATATATATTAACATATATCTGTGACTGCAGTGTGTCAGACTTTTCTGTATATAACAGTGAGGCTGTTAACAGCTTATGGTTAATAGCAACTTGCAACCTGCAACAATTTTGCAACAAATGTGGAGTCAAAACAGTACTAAAGGAACAGATAAAATGTCCATGGATTTGTTTAACAACTAAATAAGCATTTTAATTTAGTGGCAAAGAAAGCCAGTAATTTTTTATCACTGAGTCTCAAAGGTGACTCTGTGCAAATCATTAGGCTTCCATGCTCATCACAAACTGATGCAATATCAAGCATTAAAGAAGATGGTACTATAAGACTTATACAGGTTATTGCAAGAAAAGCACAGGAGCTGGCTCTTCAGCTTTTAACCAACTGCTATAGGTGGCAGCCCAGATTAATTTTGCCTAAATTCAGACCGCTAGCTAATTCATCTTCATAATTAGGATATAAATCATCCTTTAAAAATGCATGTATTGCACGCTGGTCACGGAAATGACCTGGTGAGATTATACTTGCACAAATAGGATGCACAAGCTGGATGGGTCTGGGCCAATGAGTTGGATCCTGCAACTGTCAGGTATCTTGAACTTCCTATTGGTAATCCTGATGTGGATCAATTACAACTGAAAAGCCTATCTCTTTACTTCATTTCTCTACATCCAGACCAGTCTATCGATATCACAAAGTTCCCTTCTACCCCATAATCCAAAGAAAGGGGCCTGCATGGGAATTCATCACTCACATAGGGCAGTAGCCATTCCTGCAATTTGGAAAGCAACTAACTGAAGCTACCCATTGCATTCTTGTCACTAGAGGCAGACATAGCAATTTGCTTCCTCCCTCCACCCCCCAAATCATGGAGCGGGGCAGTGATTCCTGAAGATCAAGTCTTTTGGAAAGGATGCAGAGAGAAGGAATGTTGCTACTACATGAGGGCCACAGAACAACTCTGATGGCCATACACGGGGAGGTATGAGCACACATTGCTGTATACTGGTAGAAATCAGAACTCTTGTATGCCATTGTCCATTCAAATGAACACATAGAAGAAACATCAATCTTTCTCTAATAATGTGGATTAAAAATGGATTTTAAAAATTGAGGAATCTATACATTTTTAAGAATAGATATCAGATTTCATTTGAAGTTTATTTTTCATTCCTGTAAGTAGAAACACAGATCTTTACCTAACAGTCTCAAATCCATATGTTTTCGTGGTAAATATAAATGGTACTCTATTCAGAGTATATAAGATTCAAAGTAATATTCGCAGACAGCACTCAATCTGATTTTTTTGTTCTGCATTTTATATCTATTGCAAAGAATCTATAAGAAGCCCCTCCAGGAAAGGATCAACTAAATTTAAACCATGCTCAAAATTAGAATGTTATTTTACATGTTGTTATTTAAGAAACAAGTGTATAACTTATAACATCATAAAATAATATCTACACACATAAGAAAAAGACCTTGCACATTCACTTTATGGAATACATTAATTCAAAGATACAATAACAGGAAATAACAGGATCCTCTTTACAAATTTGTTTTATGAAAACATATCTTCACCTCCCAAAGTGACATTTCTGACTGTCAATAACTCTGTGGCTTAAAAATAGGCAGTTTTGGTGGTGGTGAGTTTTGTTTGTTTGTTTATTCTAAGAGAGATTTTTTTTCCTTTTTTTTTTTTTTCTTGTCCCCCTACCTCCCCCTTCAAAACAGACACAGGAAAATACGATGAAAAAAACAGTTCCTGAGCTTTAGTGAGCATTTAGAGATTGGTCTGCTATGGGCCCACCAACAATGTAATAATTACTCCGACATCCATCAATAATCCAAAAAGCTGCCCACATGACAGAATTGAATAGGCTGCAAGGCACTGCGTGCCCTTTTCCCGCTGGAGTCCAAGGGCACCAAAAGCTGATACAGCCTGTCTTGCCTGCTCTGAGCCCAGAAGTAATTGCTTTGTTTGTTTGTTAGGGGTGATTTAATATCAGAGGAAAGCAGTTCAGTTGCCTGGAGTTATAAGATGGCACAGGGGGATCAGGGAAGAAGCAAGATCATAATTCTCTATGTCCTGTCTTTTGGCCTTAACGTCGCCTTCATCAGACTTACTTTGTATTCAGGACATAACAATAATTTAATCCCCTTTCCTTCATACACACACACACTCACAATTATAAAAAGCTGCAGGTTTACCTAGGTACCACTCTTTTTTTTTTTTTTTTTTTTGCCCCAGTGTTTTCCGGCTCCTATTTTTGAATAAAAGAAATGATGTTAAAAATAGGAAGAATTCTTAGATAAGAAATCTATTAAGATTCAATCTTTTGCAAAAATGGATGCTGCCAAGGTGACTGATGTTTCAAAAATTGTAAGTCACTAAACAAGAGCTTCCCATACAGCACCAGGTTTGCTACTCTCCACCAAGCCTCATCTCTGCCCTGTCTATCTCATTTCTGGCAGACACCACGGCTCCTGCCTTGCATCAACACCATTTTGCTGGCTGTTGTTTTTTTTGCAGACAGTAATCCAATCAGGCAAACAGAAATAAAGCTTCCTACAGCTCCCTGTAAAACGTTTTGCCAGGCTGAGAGCCACGGGTTCCTAAGAAGATTAAATGAAAGAGAGAACCACATCTAGATCCCTAAATCCAAAACTAAAGCATGAGTTTGCAATTCAGCCCATGCCTGTAAAGACTGAGCTTATTAGTGTTACTTTAAGATGGGAATATGTATTTTTTTAGTGTGTCCCTGCATGAGGTTGTGAATCAACATTTATTCCCAGTGGCCTTTAGTAGGAAATAAGAGTTGGAATGGTTTTTGGAGGCTAGCTATATATACATTGCAAAACCAGCATCTTTAAGGAATTGCTTGTAAGCAGGAAACAGAGAGAGAATGCTCTCCAAATAATTCAATAAATTATTTAAAGAATGAAAACGCTTGCTGCAATTAGTGATATATTTGCAAATGATTACTGAATATGTCTGTCTGCTTTTGTTCTCCTCCTGCATACCTTGAAGAGTTTTATACTTCATGGGTAGATACTCTAAGTGAAGAAAGAAATATTTTAAATTGACATTCCAACTTTCTGTAGTTGCTTACTGCATCTACAAGCTCTGGTGTCTATAATTCCAGCTGTTGGCATTTTTTCTGCACAAAAAATAGTGGGCTTTTCTCCGCTGAAAATGTCACACAGTGAAGAACAGTGCCTGGGCAATTCCTCTGCAATAATCAAGATTTCCTCACTGGAAAGAAAATAGAGATTATTCCTCTCCACTGATGTGAATTTTTATCCCTATAGAGACATAAGATAACAAGAATTATTAATACGATGTATTAAAGTATAACATGTCAGAAGCTCAGTACATCATATTCTCTGTTTCAAGTCAAAGTGATTTGACCTTTGGATGGAGCCCAAAATTTGAAGAGAAAACACAGAAATATTTCTCTCTCTAGGCATAAGAACACTTAAGAAAAAAAAATGAAGAGAAATATGCTCCCCCAAAATAAAATGGTAAATGTTTGAGAAAGTCTCACAGAAATGGATTACTGATCAGAGTAAGGGTGAAATAAGGAAGAGTCAACATTACTATCCTATGGATCTGCAATGTATTGCATGGGCCTCTTCCATGGTCTTTTCAGGTAAGGGTGGGTGTATGGATGTGCCCACAAACATACGTAAATGGTAGATAGTCCCAGGTCACTCTGATGATGCAACAAATAAAATTTTATAAAATCACTTCATCATAAAGCACACAGTAGTATCTGGAGAGAAAGCAAGTAACCATTTTATCTGAGAAATGGAGCACTAAAAAACAAAGTAAAAATCCTCTGAAATTTACTCAGTGATTATTCTCTGACCAAATTCTACAGGAATCCTGTACCATTCATATAAGTGAGAGGACATTTAAGTTTTGTGTTTTGAATCTGTGACTTACAGAGAAACCAGCCATGCCGTGCCTGTTCCAGGGGTGCGTATGCATCAAAAAAAATCACTATAAATTGAACAGCTCAACCATTTTCTAGGAACATTCTAAATAAAGACAAGTATAGTAAATGGATATAATATATATTAAGAAAAAGGAGAAAAGGAGGAATATTTAAATAACAATAAAATACATAGACATGTAAATTAGATATTAGACAACATGATAATTTCAAGTTATTTTGGATGATTGCTTTAGTAATGAGTAACTTGACCATATGAATTATTTCTAGCCTTTTTTCTCCCTGCCATTGGACACAGAGATTTCTGGACTTCATAAATTTGTGGGAGCTTTAACTAAATGATAACTTGGTGATTGTGAAAGAGCTATTCTGATATAAATTAGAAGGGATTTGACTTGCAATTTGACAATCTGATAAAAGCTCACACCATTAATAAAACAACAAAATTAACATTTGTTTAAGCCTCAAAAAAGCATGCTGAAAAATCTCACAAAGTTCAGCTCTCTCCCAGGCCCTCCCTCAGGCCAAAGCCCCTGGATCTTCCCTGAGGCCCTCAAGGTCAGCAGACACGGGCCCTGACAGCGGACGTGCCTTTTGCTTAGGGCACTACATCCGCCGGAGCGGCTTTTATAGCAATGTGAGAGGGTGAAAAGTTAACACTACCTGGTTATGCAATGAATGTCACGGGTAATACCATTTACTTTGGACAAGACTCACAGTAGTAAGCAGTTAAGAGGTGATAAAGCAGGATTAAATCCTAAGCAAAATTTCTGATTAATTTGTCAGGGGGGCAGCAGCGCAAATTCGCCATTATCATCATTCTTTCTCCAACAAAAAATAGTTTTGTACTAATATATTTTTTCCCTCAAGCATTTCACTGGGCTGTTAACACTATTACACATATGCATTTAAGTCTATTGTTGCACACTTCAATTTTAAAAAGTCATCCAAGATCACTGATATTTATGGCAATTTCGTAAACTAATACATCTTTAATGAGACAAAGGTAGTAGAAAAGGAATACTGCAAAATGTAGTAACTGAGAAGCAATTATTTTTTAACTGTTCTGATCATATTGTCTCCCAGAGGAACAGTAAACTATCTGTAAGTGGTCCACGGCAGATTCAGGCAGCTAGGGGTTGCTAGCTAAATAAAACTGCTTTGGAAGCAACGACAGCTCTGAACCCTCCACCTTCTGCAGAAACAAACACAGTCACAACTGAAAACTCTCATTGCCCTTTCCAGACATAGAGTTTAACTCTACTGCCAATAAGGCAATGACTATTTTTCAAAAGTTTTGTTTTTTTCATTTTCTATTTTTGGAGAGGAACACACGAAAGACAATACACCGCTTCAGCCACACAAGTGTAGTTCCCCAAAGCAACAGAGATTGCCTGCAAAATAAGGCAATATGTGGTAATACACTACCATCCTTCTCCTGTCAAATGGAATTGGTTTGGGAGCTGTACCTCCTAACGGTGTTCTGACTTAGGATTTTCAGTGTGTCTGGGATATTGTGACCTGCACATAACAATACAAGAATTCAACATGCAAAACCCAAACTGCTCTTTTCATCTATTTTCACAAAATTATAGTGTTCTATATACTGAAACTTCCTAGGAGCATATAGTAAAATAAATAATTTTCTTAAATTGTCCCCTGAATACTAGTGTAGAATAAATAACCAGCATCTCAATGACAGCTTGGATGATTGGCAAAAAGCAGGCAGTATGCTATGTAGAAGGGTAAGCATGTATCAGTATACATAAAATTATACATACTGAATCACTTCCCAGGAACTTTGTGTGACATTTATCTTCTTCCATTATGAATCACAGAGAGCAGGAATGCTGATTTCATTCTGATGCTTAAGCACCTAGTGTCATGGCTGCCTGATTTTGACCTCAGTTCTTTGATAACAAAACTAATAATAATTCAGGTTATTTGTGACTGTGCTAAAACGGAAAAATGTGCAGTTGAGAGCATTTTATAACAGGGATTTATCACCAACAGATCAAATTATCAGAGCTTTGGAACTTGTATCCTTTTACACTTAGGTGTTTACTCTGCCCTGAAAAAGCATGACTTTTAGAGATGTACTTAACGAAGAGTTTCTTTTTGAAACTGCAAAGACAGGCACCCTTTTGTGAAGATCAGCTTCATCTCATCTGATGATGCACAGCAAATCATCTGTGCTCTAAAATTCATTAAAATTATCAGCTTTTGCCATAACTTTCCACTGTAGGCTGAGAGACTGCCAGTTCCAATAAAGAATTGGAATCTCTCATCTGTGGCAATAGCACACTTAACTGCTGCAAAGATTAATGGATGTGGATATTAAGTTAACAATGAAGAGCAATATTTAAGAAAGCTCTGTCTCAAACACATAGAAACAAGGTTTACCTGAGTTAAGGAAGCCTCACTAGCTCTACAGAACTAGCTCTACACTAGCTCTACAGCTCACTAGTGCACAGTATGCAAAAAACAGCAGATGACTATGGAGAAAATAAGAAGTCCTACTGTTTATACTGATGTATAAATCCACAGTTAATCCACAGTTAATCCACAGTTAATCAATTGTTTAGATAGTACAGATATCACTATTTCTTCATCTATCAATACTACACTGTCCCATTTATAATGTACCTCATGTATAAAAGGCTCTTATTATTCACTCATCTCACATTGACCCTTCTCAGCAACAAATGTTCAGATTTTCCTTGGTTCTGTATGTCCTTGCTTTTGCTGACTAAAATCAGATTCTGAATTTTTTGAAGGCAGCATGAAAAACTATTTTAATTTTGAAATACTGGCACTCTATTGATCTGCATTAACAACAAGCACAACCTGTATTTGTATATTAGTCTGTCAGTACCTAAGGATTGCTATATCATGTTCACAAGAAATTCACAAGTTCAATCTGAAAATGACAGAGAACAGGAACCCATACTGTCCATTTCATGTTTAAAGAAAACTTTCCACACAAGAGAGTCCCAATTCCTATGTTTTTTTAAAAAAATCTGTCTTTCAATGAACATCAAACAAATGTGAAAATAGATGTCACTGCTAAACAAACCTTAGGTCATTATGCTTTTCTACTGTTACAATGCTCTCTTCCACGTTATACTGTTAACTGTGTGTGTGTATACATACATACATACATATATATATACATACATATATATATATTCCACAGTTAAAAAAGCAAAATGCTTCATTTCTCAGTGGAATGCTATTTACAGCTAATAAAAGATGGCAAAAGTACAGATTATTACAGGGACAGAAGCACTTCATAAAACCCCGTATTTTGGCATCTGGCCTTCATGATGCAGTGTAGGCTGCCGAGGGATGGCCAGGACCACCCTGAAGTCAGCAGTGTCCTACACCTCCGCCCCGCAGTGCCCTCAGCGCCAAACACTGCCCCAGCGCACCCCTCTCTACCCACATCCCACACTTGCACTTGCACCCTCCCTTTAAAAGGAGTGGGAGAGATCGATAGTGTCTGTCAAAACATGGTCAGAAGATGTAGGGAAGTCACCTATGATTTGCCCCAACACCTTCATTTTCTTGTACACAGACCCCCTACATTTGCTACTCACTTAAATCACACCCTGCTCCTTGTATACTAGTTTTACCAGAAGAAGACGAGGTTAAGGAAGCCTCTGGGTTTTGTTAAATCTTAGGAAGGTAAGCTTGGAAAACTCACCCAAGTGGCATTAAAATGCCCCCAGTTGGTGGGTGAAGTGGACAAGAGACACCATACTGATCTACCTGAAGTCTGTGATTTCTGAGCATATCTGGGAGCAAAACCTGAACTTTTCTGCTAAAAATCAAAGCTCCTTCTGGATTTAAGTTATCTGTAGGCAGGCACACTATGAGTTTAGGAATTCTGACTTTGGGACTGAAATTCTATCCTCTGTAAATCCTGCATCATAATGCAGATCTAGACCAAAGTAACCAAGACTAAGATAACCAAAAAAGAAAGAGCTTATAAATTTTCCAGAGTTGAGACTCTGGACAAACCTATTCTTGCTATTTTGTACAGCACAATGTTTTCATAATGGAGTTTTTCTGTCTTGTTTGCAGAATGATATAATACATCATGCTGAATAGCACTTGCCAACACACCTGCCATTGTGTGGCAAGTAGAAAGTATTACTTGACCTCCTTTTAGTTACATATTCTTTAGAAAAACAAAACCAACCCCTTCAAAGCACACTGATGGATATTTGTCCCTTTGCTGTTAATTAAGAGTGCAGAACATCAGTCTTCCTTTCCGCGGCATAATTAGCAAAGGTTATCTAATCAGTTTTAGTGGAGGCCCATGATTCGAGAGCATTTGATCTGTGCTGTGTTTCTATGCTGTCACTTTCTGCTCCATACCCAGCCACGTACACCTGGAATCTCTAGTGCTGAAAATTATTAATTCCTTCTTTGTTATCAGTAAGTTACAAAATGATGCTAAAATAAACTTGGAATAAATCTGTACTAATGTTTGCTATATATAGTATTAACTGTACTAATGGTTGCTATATAAAGCATCAATCTTCAGGTATGTCAGTAATAATCCCAAATTGCATCAAAAATGCTATATGCTAAACATCAATTGAGTAGCATCATACATTATGGCCTGTTACGGCTACTGGAGCAACATTAAGTTATTATAGAAGTACCTTAGAAGGTTTCAAGATAACATAAGCAAATAATAGAAAACCTGTTTTTTAATCTAAATAAAACTTGGTGCAAGAACCGCAATGAGGCAAATGCTCCAAACACATACATATATTAACTCAGCTTTCTTTCCTGCATTGGCATGTGAGATCCCAAGTCCTTAAGGCTCTGTATTCACACACCTCTGCTTGCCCAAGTCAGCCAACCATATAACATCTGTAGAATAAAACCTTGATGTTGCTATGAACTACAAATCAATGTTGCAGAAAATCTTTCAAGAGAACAAAGGCTATATTAATAGAGTTACAACTGCTGGGTCCAACACTGAAAAACTTTGAAAAAATGGTTCAGGTAGTCAAAACAAAAAACCTCAGACCTTCTGTATGCGTACAAGGAACTTGTCTTTTTTCTTTAAACAAATACATATTAGCTCAGACTTTGTGCTCATGTGTCCTTTCTCCACTTCTGTGCTTTGCTAAAAAGTCTGAAAGCAGAGAATTACCTACAGTAATATAATATAGTAATACAAAACTAGTTAACTTGCCTTCCTTTAAAATGCAAATACTGCTATTAACTGCAATGTGGCAACACTTTAGACCGGTACAGGTCTTAACGTATCACAAAGAAGCTATTAGGGTTTGCTGAGACAAGAAAGCTGGCAATAAAATAATGTGGAACTATGTTTTCTTGGTAAAAATAGTTCATTTTTCAAAGACAACTCCCTATAAATGTAGAAAAACTGTAACTGGCTTGTATATACCATCAACTATTTATCTAAAATGGTACTCTCATTGAAACAGATGTCATTGCTCAATATCCTTATCCCACCCACATTCTGTTCTCTTAGTTGTCAAACAGAACTGTTTCAAGTTATTTACGAAGTGTTCATATTCAAGTCTTTCCACAATAATCTTCATGATGCCCTGAAGAATAAAGCAGTATTTAAAAAACGAAATGCATTTTTTCTCATGATGCTCTCTCATGATCTGTCATATTATTCAAAGTACCTTACGGATAGAAACTATCAAGAGGAGATTGAAATCTTTGCAAAGGTCAAAGTAATCCTTTAATTAACAACCTTTCTACCTCGGTTACTTCCATTTTCTTCTCCATTTCCCTTATACTTAGTTTCAACCTTCACTTTTTAAATGCCTTCAATCAACTGAGGGGTGCATGGAATTACCACCAAGGGCGAGTCTTCTTGCTTTTCATTCCACAAATTTACCAGTTCTTGTGAAGGAGAACTATACCAGCTCCGAAAGTCCTACCACATAGAATATTTAGGATTAAAAAGGACTTCTGGAGATACTGATTTCGGCCATTGTAGGACCAACTTAAGTCAGTCAGCTGGGCTCAGCATCACTTCTTGGCATCAATCTTAGTCTTCTTACACTGCCCTCCATGGCCAGATTGCCCCATTGGTTCCTCAAGCTGCTGTACTTCTCCTTTTGCATTTTCTTCCTGCCTTTTCACAAGGCCTTATACTTTCATCCTTCCTTTTTCCACCCTTGCTCATGATCGTCTCTGGAGTTCAGCAGCTGCCTGCCGTATGACCAACATCATCCACAATTACAACGTGACTTTGCCAGCATATCTGATACAGAAGGACCACATTGTCTCTAGATACATGCAGCTCATAGTTTGTTCTCATCGGGATCATCAAAGTTAGAGTACCAATTTTAACAACCTCTACTCTTTAAGAATTCACACAGTTTTTGCTGAAAAGCAGGAACAGAGTGAAATTCATACCAAACACTCTGTCTGGATTTGCACACATATGTACAGACAGCTAGCACACTTAAGAAAATAAAATCTGAAGAGGTTATCTTAAATTTGAATATTAATGGCTTTACAGCATGAAAAACCTTCACTTCTTGAATCTGCTGGTCAATGGAAGGAATCTAGAAGAGACCTGGAGACATGTATTTATTCTATCTAGTTAATAAATACCTACAGAGTAGGTATTCAAACGATAATTAAGCAGACAAATCATTCAATATGTAAGACTTTTTTTACACAGGAGATACTGTCCTTCTAAAGAATGCAATACTTCTTGCATACCTTTATTGAAGAACACTGATAATCAAAGTACTGACATTAACATAAAACACATTTTAGTATCTCAAAGCTTTTTCATCGGATTAGATTTTTCACTCTTTGATGCCTGATTGCTAAGCCACCTAACCCTTCAACCCTCCAGCTTTATGATGCCTTATTTAGACTTCTCAACTTTGTTGAGCTGCTTTCAGATTACAACAGAGAGTCTTAAAGATAAATACCACAGGCAGGTTTTCTAGCAGATCACTTGCCAGTTTAGTAAGAGTAGAATAAATAGTGCATGTGTAGATGCAGTGCTGGCAGAAACAAAAAACAGAAACTTCTAGGCATTCTTGAAATAACGTTCTTTGAAATTACTCTAAACTACAGATTCCAGAAAGCTACTTAAGCATTTTCTGTCTAATGGAAAGAAATATACATTTTGCCATTCAAATAATAACAAATTTTGCATTTGATATAATAATTTCCTCATACACATTTGTATTTTGACATCATAGAACATTCTTGGTGGCTGGAAGCAATCCAAGTTTATAAGCGTTGAAGAAATGAAGGTAGAGTTGGAGTATCTGCTACCAAAAGTCATGCCTATTACTTCTGCAGTACTTTAAATCCTTACTGATTAGGGATTAAGCATCCATGTGCACTATTTTCACTACCAGGCAGCAAATCCCAGACTACAAAAATATTTTATTTTTGCTTTAGGATGAAACTTATAAGGTGAACATCCACTGCTGTCAAACCTCAGGATGCCTGTCATGGCTTTTTTATTTAAAAAGCAATAAAAACAAAATATCTAGGATTAGACAAATGGTAAGTAAATGAATACAGATCTTCAGTGTGATTCTCTCAAAAATCATTTATGATACCCTTGCTCTTAGAAAATGAGTTCATGCTGTTAAATGCTCTTGAAGTGAATGCAAAAGGAATTCATAATGAATAATTATTTCAAAGTGCTACAGTCAAAATTCTTTGACAGCAAGGATCATTAGAGAAAATATGAGAGTAGGTACTTCAGAAGCTATTTTTCACCAAGATGTAGCAAACACCACTTTGTTAAATTTTAACTAAATTAGAGGATCTCTTTCATCTTCCTTTACCTCTCAGTGAGTTTATCATTCTCACACAATTAACATTGTGTCAGTTCCTGAAAATATATCCACGAAATATGGGATGCAGGACTTGAGTAGAGCAGGGGTATTTGTTTCTTTTTACCAAATGTAACCATTCTTCAAAAAGTAATATGATGTTCAGAATAGAAAAAAAAATGTATCAAACAATAAATGGATGAGCTCTCCAAACTACAAATATTTAAAATTAAAGCTATCCAGAGTTTTTTTAAACATTGCCAATGTGAAATGTGGCCTGCAAATTTTTTATTTTTCTGTTGATCTAGCTGAAAATAATTTATAGATGATTAAGTGATAGAGGATGAATAGATTATGGTTGCCTCAGATTCTATCTCTTCTTATATTACACACTTAATATTAACTGAAAATGCATTGTGAAATAATGCATTAGCAAGAAACAGAAAAATTAATGGAAGTAAAAAAAAAAAAGACTCCTTCAATACTTCAATACTTTGTTGCTCTTTATCCTTCTTTTTGTTCGCTTTTGAAATGAAGTATATGCATGTTGAAAGAGACAAAGATGAGAATTTTGGAATTTTGGAAAAGAATGGAAACAAAAAGCAGTTTTAAACTTGGGTAAAAAGTAAAAAACAACAAAAAAGCACTAAGGTTTTCTGTTTTTGTTTCAATGGACTTTTTGTGGTTCCGACAAAATATGGAAATATGAGTATCTCTCTTAGAAGTTCTGCCTGTGGGCAGAATCATCAGTATTCTGCCAGTCGTAGGAATGCAACCTTTCTATACAGTTACAGGTAATTGGTCTCTCTTTCCCTCTGTTTGCATGTCTATACATTTAGACCAATACATCCTTTCCCTCCTTTTCCTCTGATAAGTGCTACAGAAATAAACACAACACAACACATTCACTGAATAATATAACCTTACCTCATGAATAAGCTGATTGTCATATAAAACTAGACACTTCAATTTCAGGATTAAACATTCACTTAACACACTGCCTACATCCATATGTATTTATGGCTTCAATCTCAAAAATATTTTAAATATATACTTCTCTACAAAGTGATCTATTTAAGAGAGATAGTTATAACTAAGACCCACGAAACACTTCTATGCATAATTCTCTTCCCTACTCATGACCAGGTATGAAGACAAAAAAAATTGCTCCAATGCAAAGTACTCTGCAAGAAAGACAATCACAATCACACTTAAATTGGCAGCATTTTGCCATTATTGTCACTGCTTCTCCAGAGATATATTCTCATGTAATTGTTATTAGTTGCAACAGGGAATAAGTATTGTATAATCAAAATCAAAAGATGAAACACATAAAAGTAAGATTATATCGTTTTCTAAGTGTTTTTACTTTTGTTTTAGGAAGTAAAAGGCATTAAAAGTTGCGTTTTGTCAAGAAAAAAAAAGATGCCCCACAGTTATTGCATAATCTCCACATAAACTGAAAAAAGAAATAATTTTATTTCAGGCCTTACTGATGTGGGAAAGTGCTGAACAGTGAAGACTCGGGTGTTTTTGTGTGCATTGTTCTCATTGGTGTTCTTGTGATTAGGATTGTTCTGGAGTTAAAAGCTATTGATTTCCTAGAAAGCTGTCTCATGCTTTTTCTTTTTTCAGTTCTGTTTGACTGATTAAACAACAACAACAGAAAAACCTTTTAGCAAAGCATCAAACATGCTATATGGCTTATTGTACTGTATCAGGGCTCTCATGATAAAAGGGGACTCAGAATTTGCAAGAGCAGTAATATACAAATCTCATTAAATATTGACCAACCTTTCCTTCAGAGTCTGCTGCTGTTACCTTCTCAACCTTGTTCCTATTCAAAAATCTTTTCACCCATTCTTCTACTTGCACATTGAACTTCATGAAAGTCACATAGCAAAAATACGCTGTCAGTAGCGCTAAGCTTTCCCACCACATAATTAAGTTATCCAGAAAGAAGATGATTAGCAAGATCAAGTCAATGATGTAGAAGGACACATCTCGAAAGAGTGGCCACCAGGTGAGGTTTAGGATCTCTCTAGAAAACAGAGCGCACATTCCAATAACAAATAGGATATTGAACACGGCAGACCCCACTATTGTCCCAATGCCGACATTACTGTGGGATATAAATACTCCAATCAAAGAAGTGAAGAGCTCAGGGGCCGAGCCACCAGCAGCCATGAAGGTTGCCCCAGCCACATCATCAGATATGGCCAGTTTTTCAGTGATGACAGTCAAGGAAGGAACGAAGAACTCATCGCAGACTATGGCTAAGGCTATGAACATGTAGATCATCCCAATGACATGGAGGATGACTGCTCCCCTTCTTCTTTCCTCCAGAGAGAAAAGGTCCTCTGGGTATTCTCCCTTGGCGTGATCTTCTGTGGCGTTGCTGTCCTCAGCTTTGTAACTCATAGTGACAAGTGTGTCTGGGGTGCTGCCTCCACTCAGTTCTGTGAAATCCAAGAGAGTTCTTTGGTGCCCATGCGCTAGCCGTTGGCTATCGAGGCTGCTGGCCGGCTCTGTGCTATGTGACTCGGTCTTGAAAAAGGCACTAATTGAAAGAGAGAAAGTACTAATGGCCATTATACTCACAAGAAGCCCTATTATTCGTATCAGTCTTAGTTTTTTCCTAACATTCTGGTTCTGTCTGCAAGCAAAAAGGGGTTCCTCTAAGACACTCGCAACAGTCTTTTTATAAAGAGCCATTTTTTATTTTGTGTGAGAGGCAGAGAGAGTCAGATGGATTGTTTCTTCATATTTTTCTCCTGCTCCAATGCTAACTGTGCTTTGAGAGGTCTTCCAGAATTAAGTAGTTTTATTCTTCATAGAAATTGTTCTCTTCATTCATGCCTAAAGCACAAACAGGTGTTATTAATATTAGTGCAATAGCACATGATTAGAAGCATATAAAGAAGTACTCAACTGGGTTAAATTTATAATTTAAAGTAGAATATTGCTGACTGTAACATAATACCCCACCACAACCTATCAGACACAGTAACAATGCATTTGCAATGCAGTAATTGTACAACAGAATTCAACAGAAATTCTATGGATAAAAAACTATCAATATTCAGATCATTTTACATCTTTCAGAAGCCATTGCTCGGCATTAGGTCTCAGGTGCTGACAAATAATCCTAGCGGAAGGTAAACTGTCCCCAAATGTTTTGCAAACATGAATAAACTACTATTTTAATAGATAGACCGAGGATTCTTAGTAGCAGTAATTACTTCTCACCACGATCATGTAATGCCCAATACCTAAATGTAAGAGTAGTAATGTATGTAAAAGCAATTTAATTACTAACAAGCATCTTGTCAGACTTTTATGCAACTGAGACAATACTAACAGAAATGTTACGAGTACGCGTGCACAGAGCAACAAGCATCTAAGTGTAGGTAAAATTAGGACCTCTCCCATCCACAGCTTCTTTATTTCTTCTACAAAATCTACTGAAGTTAACAGAAAGAATATCAAGTTTGCTTCTGCTCAGACCTAAAACTAGCTAAGACAATATTTTCATTCGATTCCTCTTCTGATTTGATTTATGTTAACACATTCAGCTATCAATGCAGCAGTTGTAAAGAATATTTATGTGATGAGGACATTTTCAAAGTGCCAATCCTACAAACCATTAGGAAAGTACACTAAATTTACACAAGAGTTAATCCTGAAACAAATACGGCTATAAGAGGACAAACTACGGGAAGAACAACTCTTGCACGCCAGAGTGGCAATGTTGTGACAACGCCACTTTTATAGCAGGAAAAACAGATGTATTATAGCAAGTGCTTTTATATACTGAAAAATATAAGTAATGTAGAAATTAGTGTATATGCATGCATAGCAAGTTGCATCTTACATGATACAAAATATAAAATAATTTCTAAACAACATGATTACTGTCTACTACTTTTAGTAGACGTTTGTAGTAATGACTGAATACAGAAGACTACAAACCTATAAGAAAAACGCTAATCTCTAAATTCTCAAACACCGAACAATAGCCATTGCCCGCAGCTATTTGCGCAAAAGTTACTAAGACATGCTCAGTTTTTCCCCCCCTGCTACCGACAGCTCCCATGCTAAAACGCCACTGAGACACTCTCCATCCGCAGGGATCCAGCAGCACAGCGGAGATATTTTATTCCTCACCTTGGATTTACCGGGCTGCCATAAAAGCAATGAGCACCGCGGATAAGGGGACAGCTCCATCGCGTCCGCGACGGGCGCCGTGGGGACCGCGGGGGCCCATCACCCCACACCGAGGTGGGTCAGCAAGGGGCGATGCCCCGCGGGCCGCCCCGCTCCCGCAGCTCGCGCAGCGCCGCGCAGCGCCCTCCCTCCGCGCGCACCCCGCGCACCCCGCGCACCGCGCACCCCGTCTCCCCGCGCCGCGCCGCCGCAGGGGCGCCCGCAGCCTCTCCGAAACTCAGCCCAAGTTCGCCCCGCACCAAGTTTCCTGCCCTCCGCGGCAGCCGCGGCGGCTCCGCACCCACCCGGCTCCAGGCGCGGCTCCCGCAGGCGCGGCCGCCGCCGGCAGCCCGGTTTGCTCCGCGGGGAGGGGCGCAGCGCAGAGCCCTCCTCCTGCCCGGCCTCCCATTCCCGCCCCGCTTCCCGCCCCGGCTCCCTCCCTGCGCGCCCGCCGGCGCCCCGCGGCGCGCGGAGACCCTCGTGGGACCGCGGGGCGAAGGAGGAGTGATTGCAAAAATGAGGAGATCTTTCATTAGAACGCTCTGCGTTCTTAATATTTTCTGGAGGAGGAATGAGGGAGATGGTCATTTCCGTGTGGTTTTGATTTTTAAATAAGACCGAGCAGCTGCTGGAAGTTCCTAAGTTTTTTTTCGCACATTGACAGAAATGCCTTCAAATTGCTTTTCAAAAGTGGCACAAAGAATGATAAGGATGGACTGAACATTTTAAGAACTGGAGGAAGATCACATCTGGAACTAGACCTTTATCGTTTGGCTTCCACCTTTCAACACAGATGTTCTCCCCTTCCATCTTTTGAATATACTACATGACATCACATGAAAAAGTAATGATTATCTACATGGGCATGTGTGGGACTTGGCTCTGCCATTTTTTGTTTTAATGTCTCAGAAAATCAATTGCTATCTTCATCTGTGGGCTGAGACCCAAGGGGAGAAGCCTCCCTATGACCCACCGAAAGGTTGCACCTCTACCCTGGTACTGGAGCACCCTTGCAAAGGGGGTTGGTGCCCACCGACCACGTCAGAATGATGCAGCAGCATTGTTGCCATGAAGGACCACCACAGAGGACCCTGTGTGTGTGCACCGACCACTGACTGCTGAGGATCAACAGCGAGGGACCCTCGGGACCCCGCGGGATCCGGGCTGGTGACCACTACTCATTTCCTCATTTCTGCTTTTCTCACTCTTTTCTCTTTCTGTTTCCCCTTTCTTTCTCGTTCCTTATGCCAGGTCGTTACCCTCAGGAGTTGTGACCAATAAAAAGTGCAGGTTTGGCTGACCATTACTGTGCCTTGATTGTGCTTTGTCCAAACTCACGAATCTCGGATCTGTTCCCTTTTATCAGCCAGGGACGGGGTACTCTATCCGCAGGCGTGTAGAGCACACCATCGAAACAATAAATGGGCTCCAAGTGAGGCCGACTGCATTGTGTAAACTCTGGGTTGCTGCTGAGGGCCGAGGGCCAGGTGACCATTGAAACTCTGTGTTAAACGACAGGTGGGCTCCATGTGGGGCTGACCACATTGCCTTAACAAAAACTGATTTGGAACCTGACAGCTTGGGTCATGTAGTCTGTTTGTATCTCCACATCGGCCATATGCAGCGCTTCAAATTCCATTGCAGGTTGAATAGATGCTGGCAACTATTGGTCTTTCTGGCTGCCTTGGAGTTGACTGGAAGCCCTACCAGCTATGACACACCAAAAACAGGTGTAACTGAACAGATAGGCATCTTAGAGGTGACATGGGCGTGCAAGAAGTTCGCAAGGTATTCCACACATGTCAATAATTTTCCATCTAGAGTAAGGGCTGACTCACACACTTTGAAATGCCCTTCAGTGACAGAACTTGCACAGGTGATGTATATTTATTTCACATTACACATTGAGAGTTTCTAATTAGCGTGTGACAGCTGATTGGAGATTCCTGCTGATTGTCCAGATTTGTGTAATTCAAGCTCAGGATGACGGTAAAACACATGTAGAGAGTGCTTTAACCATCCATCTAGAACCACCTAATACTTAAGAATTAATTAGTATAGATTTATAGTCTGTATCACATATGTAGGACATAAATGAAACAGCTACATCTCAAGTATCCAACTTGTGGCTGCTGTTCGCTGATGAAGGGGATGAAAGATAAGTATTGTTATAAGTACTTACGGCTGTTGCATGTTTATCTTGCAGTTTATGCAAAATGACCACTAGATAATGATGACTACAAGATTTTTTGACAGTTTCACAGGTGGTCAGAGGCAGGCTGGGTTATGCATGCAGTGCCTCAGCATCAGTTAATTTCTTACATAAAAGTAGAAGCAGGTGACTTCTGCAGGATGACTAGAAGAAGAATGTAGAAAATCCCATATAATTGCATGAACATAAAACATCAAACATAAGCCCAAGAACAGCTGGGTGCTGAGTATGCACAACTGTAAAAAGCCTAGTCTTCATATATGCAATCTAAAAAACTTTTTTTTTTCTTTAGCAGAGAGTCTATACTTGGTTTATTGCACCATGGGATATTATCATTTTGGCTCTTCTCTTAGTGTTCCACACCTTAAACTGTGAAGAGTTTACTGCATCTTACATGCTGGAGAGGAAAGGATGAGACTAAATGAAAAACCCTGGATGACAATGTCTGAGTCACAGCAGTAAGTTCTAATGCTGGGGAATGAAAATGATGAGGAGCTACATGACTACAGAGGCGGCATATTTGAATGAAAATTGGTGTTAAGCTTTTCAATGCTAATTGCAACTGGGAATGGGAGTTTTTTTTTTAAGACTTTGCAACATATAACAACTAAAAAAGGGATTGAGAAAAATAATAAATTAAAACACTGATAGTCTCTATCATTGAAGCACATTACATTATTTCTGTGTTCATAAGAGCGACTAAGCATGCTACCTATAAACCACAGTGCCCAAAGAACAAAAAGTATTTATATTATCTGAGAGAGAAAAACACTCTTGAAGTATTGAGAAAAATGAAATAGATTTCTTTAGAGTTAACTGCCATAACAGCATTTTCCAGCAGCTCAGCCTGAAGATTAAAGTTTAAAAATCAGAAAATCTTAAACTCTTGGTGCTGAGTAAATCTCACAAGTGCCCAGCATTGGGAATACTTGTTGCTTCCACTTTGTATATCAGGAAAACTATAAGCAAAGAGGACCTGCAGGCTGGCATCCCTCTTTGACTACAGCAGTCCATGGTCACATTAAAGACTGAACCAACTTAGGACTTTAGCTGTAAAAGATGCAGCATTTTACCTTCCCCTGTAAGCATAGTTTTAGTAGTAACCCTCGAACAATTGTCTGATATTCCTATTTTACTTGCAGTGGGTCAACTTCTGTTTGCAAATGCATGTTTTTTAGAATGTTTTCATTGTTAATTGTTAAATAAGTCACCATCCAGTGTAATGATGGCAATAACATTTTTAAAATACTGTTGAAGATATGTATTTTCTAACAAATGGTTGCTTTGAAAACATTTGACAGGGTTGACTTTTTCTTATTTTCACTAAATTTCACTTATATTCACTAAAACTGGCTGCTTGATTCAGTTCTGCTAGTGAACAGAGTGATAGGAAAACACAAATTGGATATCCTTTTAAAAGATGAAGACTACTACTTCTGTGCTTGCAGGTCACAAAATACCATGTTTTCCTAACCTAATACTTACAATAACTAGTTAGGCACGGAAGAGTCATGAATAATATGATCATGGAAGCCAGTCTCCCTAAGATACAATCTCTTTAAGTGAAAGTACAAATCTTCCTCTTTACTTGAGGAGACATCTTGCTCTTGGTCTGCATGAGACCAGGATCACCACAGACTAACAGCTAGTGTTAAAGCAGGAAAAAATGTGTGGGATATTATTATGGAAGTCCACTTGAACAGCCATGCAGTTATTTTTAATTACAAGATAACTGTGTTATCCAACAAATCAGCAAGATGGAGCAAGATGACCTTCCCTTTTGGGGGCTGATCTGTTAATTTGCTCCTAGGAAACTCTACTTACCCAAGTGCTGTAATATAACCTCAGCAAGTTGCCTTGACGTCAGGATGAGGGCTTATTTTGTGATAATTCGTGACCTACCATGCTGATTTATGAGAACATCTGCATGCTGGCAAGCTGATTGTCCTGAGGTGCAATTGCCAAGTTAGTGGACGAGCTCCAGCATCCTTGCCAATTTCTCAGCAGCTTCTTGCATCATGTTGCTTGGCGCCTCTCTTGTAGATTTGCAATGCCTAGGACTGCCACAGCAATAGAGGTCAAACTTAGTATTACCAACAGCTTGAGTTTCTTATACAGTTTATATCTGTTCAAGTCATTGTCCAGCCAGAGCTAGACATGAAAGACTCCCAGTAACCGTAACTCTCTCACATATTAAGTGATGATTGCTGTACCGCCACATGGTAATCACCTTTTTCTTCTTTTTCAGTCCCCATTTGTTCAGCCTTCTCATATTTCTCGCACTTGATGATCTATCTTCATCTCTGCAGTAACCTAGTTTTCATGTAATCTTTTCCACCCTCATGCAAAACTTCAGGTAAATATATATAAGGTAAAATAACCTTGAAATAGTCAGGTATTAAATGATGGGAATTTATGAGATAAGCATTAGAATATGCTGATTAACAGAGCTAGTGTGCAAAAAAAGAAAAAAAAAAGTGTGATGAAAGCGCAGATGGCAAAACATCTTTGCACTGAAATCAATGTCTCCTTGGCATTTCTAATGAAAGGAATAGAAAGTCATGGAGCCCATTTCCTTTTAAATTTTAAGGTTCTTGGGTGTAGTCACAATTAGCATTGCTTGGTAAGATGCCCTGAACATGCGCACTAAAAGTGATATAATAAGATGAAAACATATTCAAGTCAAATCAAACAGACACTCCATTCATCAGAAATTTTCAATATCTTCAAAGGTTGTGATGGAAACAAAAGTCTTTCAGAGAATAGATGATGTATTAAGCTTTGTATTTGTTACTTCTCTGACTCATGGTATATTGAATTTTGGCGTAAGATCAAAAAGATGATAGAAAACAGCATCACAAAGTCCCATCAAATGAAGCAAAACAAAATAAACAAACAAAAACCAACCAACAAACAAAAACCCTGTCAGAGCTTTCAAACTAATATAAGAGAATCTGCAATCAGAAAATAAAATGAAAGTCTAGCTTGAACTAAACAGGTATTTTGAGAAGCTTTCAGATTACAAGCTCCTCATACAACTTTTTAAAGTCTCTACCAGAAACTAACTAAATATTTAAAGTGTATGTAGTTTTCCTGGGTTTTGTAAGAGTTTTTTATGGAAAATTAACCCAAAACCTAGCTGGATTTCTGCATCTTATAAACTCATAATCCTGGATAATTCTGATCACAACTAAAGTGCAATGATCTTTTTGGTATTTTTTTTTCACTGAAACGGCACAATATACTAGTTCAAGAGAATCAGCAACTAATTACTTCTCTAATTGAAAATGCAGAAAAAAACACAGCAATGGAATCTAGAATTAACCCTTTATGATTTTTAAGTCTATCTTTATAATCCTGCATTTTATTGTGTGCGTTAAAATAAACTGATGTGAGATAATTTGGAAGGTGGCCTATATTCAAGAAGCTCAAGTGCATTGCCAATTAGATATTCTAGAGGTCACTGTAACATGTTAATTTGATTAAGGACAATTTGGAAGGCAGAGGGCAATTACCTGGTCTGAGCTTTGGCCAGATATGTCAGTCCTGATTATGAGAACTGCTGCCCTGGGGTTGTATCTGAAAGATGTTGACTTTTGCAGCCCAGTTCCTGTGTTTGCAGGTCAGCTTAACCTCTGGCTTAACACCAGCATCACTTCGTTCAGAATCTAAAGTCTCCCACTAAACAGCAACTGACCAATGCCATTTATGTTGCAATCACCTACAACTGCTGTTTGATGCCAGAAGATCTATGGAGGTCGTGGACCTCCTACTCAAACGTATTTTTCGATTGATTTCAGTGGAATTGGGATTGTTACATTGACTGTTCCTGACTTTTGACCCCAGAGATCACTTGCTTTATCTCTTTCTTTCTTTAGAGATTAGAGACATGGATTTACTCATCAGTATAAATATTCAACATTTTTTTTAATCATTAGAAAAGAATAGCTGTTTTATGATTTCTACATTTCTCAATCTAAACTGCATGTACTATGTTATAAATCAGAGAAGATGCTTTCCAAAATGACCATAGTTGGGCACCATGACACTGTTTGTTTTCATTATCAAACTAACTGTAATAGTTAGTTAGATCTGATAGGTAGGTGAAAATTTCTCAACAGTATAAAGTTTTCTTATAATGAAATAGTAAATTAAGTAGCCTAGTGAGTTCTTATGACCTCTAAAAACCAGTGTTCAAGTTTCAGAATAGCTAAAAGAGACAAAAGGAAATCTTTTTTCAGCGCAAACCTTTCCTGTCATATAGCCACAGTGGAATTGACCAGGCTGTCAGGTGCAGTGGGAATGCTAGGAATGCTTTAGAGAGCAGTGGTAATTATAACAATATTTTGATGACGGCAGTAAAACTACTCTTCTCATCTCCACATATTTGCCCAGTTGTATTCTGTGTTTAATATTATAAATTAGGAGCTTGCTGATAAAAATAATCCCACATCTTGGTGACTGATAGTGCTGTCTGCACATATTCTTTTTTGGTGAGATACATGACACTTTCAAAAGATATATTGTCTCTGAAAGTGAAAAGCATATGGGAGTTGATCCCATATGGTTAGGTAAACATAACTGATCATGTTACAAAAAGTACCTTCTGCTACTTCCACTGAAAGTATTTTAAAAGTGCAGTGAACTCTTCAGCATACACACTTGTTTTAAGAGCTCTTTCCTTTGCTTCAACATCCAAACAGGATTTTTGCTCATTTAACTTTCACTTTTAGACTCACACTCTTACACTTTATGTAAAAATGCTGTGCAGGGATTTAAAATATGGCAGAAGTACTACTTTATTGAAAATACTAGAGAAGCAAGCAAGCAAACAAACAAACAAAACCACAGAAGATTACCGTTAATTTAGTTTGTTTTTCACAGGTCCGTATGTTCAACTTCACTGAAATCTATTTTGAGGCATATCGTTTGGATCATGTAGTCTTCTTTGTATGTGTGATATCTATCATGTAAGTGCTGTATTGAGATGAACTCAAAACATTTTACTCAGCAGCAGCTAGACACATGCATTTAAAGAAGATAAAACATTTATATGAAGAAATCTTGGTAAACTCCTTAGAAGACTAGATTTTAAACTCTTTATTAAATGTGCAGCTAGACAATATCCCGTATTACCTTAGTTCTATTGTTGTAGAGAATTTAAAGTACATGGAGATGAATAAGAAAAAAAATAACAGCCCTTCTTATATCTATAGCCATGTGTACACATAGAAGAAAAATTGATATACATTCAAAATACATTCATACATCAATGTATATACATGAAAATACATTCAAAGTCTGGTTTCAAAATTCTCATAGGACCACCACAAGAATCCACAAATGTCTTTTGTACACCAATGAACAGACACATGGCCACTGCAAGATGCCATTTCCACCTGGTGCTGTTTGCAAAAGAGCAGTGAAAGATTTCATCTGAAGATGCTATTCTCACCATCAGATGAGCCTTAATCTCATTTTAATCTCAGAGAGCTATATTAAACAAAAGCAGTAGGTCTGGATTTTGGAAGAGATTAGCCTTGACCCTGTAGAGATCAGACTATGTAATCAGGTGTACTTAAGATGCCACCACCCAGTTCTTCTAACAATGCCTGCTGGGTAGCAATACAGGAACAAAACAAAACATCATTGTATTATAAAGAAAAGGGAAACAGAAGCAAGAAAAAGTTACTTTCAGTATTAGGAAAAGATGAGAAATAAAACTCAGAGAACAAAGTGTTTTTAATTTGTGAAAATTACAATCAATCAAAATCACAATCAGTGATCAAATTTGTGAAAATTACAGTCAATCTTGGGGGAGCTCTATTAGGTTTTCTTTGTCTGGGAAACAGGAAATCTCAGCTACTGTGTTAAGTAAAGATAGCATGTTTCTGTTTCTTTTATAGTTTGCCCAACTGATTTGTGTTTTGTCCTGCTTGTGTCCAGATTTTTAACTATTCTTCTCTTCAATTTTTCGCTCGAATTCCTAAATAATGTTCCTTTAACTGTGTTTGTGTTATACGAAATCCAGTTTCAGAGGATGAAGTACTGGATCAAAAAACTCCATGTAATGCAAAGCACTGAATTGGTACTAACTCTCTCTGACAGTCAAATCTGCTCAAAATGTTTTTTTGGAGAGAGTTATGCCCCAGCTGACTTTGTTCTAAATCAAGTATTATCTGTCTTTGTGTCGCTGTGTGAAGCTGACATAAACAGCATTGTCTTTGCTCGCCAGTTCAACAGAAATGGGACCATGTGTTCATCCCGTCTGGTACAGGTGACCTTTCTGCTGCCAGATGATCTGTTACTGTGCTAATGTGACCTTAATGATCATGTCACTCCACCTCACCAGCACTAATGGCTGGATCTACGTTTTCTTAAATATAGGTACTATGGTCACTGTTTTCTAGTCGCACAGCACCAACCTCTAGCAGATTTATTAAATACTCTGTGTTAAGTCCTAATCTTGCTCCTTGTGCTGTGATTTCCATTTCTATACCATCACTTTCATTAGACATTTTGTCTTTATTTTCATGCTCAACATCATCACCTTTAATGAAAACCAAGTCAAAATACTTGATTAACTTTGACATACACTCAGATGTACCTTATTCTTTATTTCAGCCTCCCACATAGCAGTTCCTCCTCTTTTTGTTTTTATCTTTCTACATTTTTTTTCAGACGACTACGAACTTTATTTAAATTAATTTCTTTAAAACATTAAATTTATTTTGACTTCTGGCAATTCTCATTTTATTCCTGACTGCTAAGGTGTAACTTCCTTGTTTGACAGATCCCTTTTCTTGCCTTTTCACTGTTAGTCTGAGAGGCTTTTTAATGTGTTTTCTTGTTTAGTGAGCCCTTTCCTAAAATTTTGGGCATAGGGAAATGTCAAGGGTGTTCCATGTCCAAATCTTTCAGTGTCTCTGATTTCACTACCTAATCCCCTTCACTTACCTTGCTAAGGGTGTCCCTGCATGTGGGCATGCAAATTCATTATCTAGTGATTATAGCTTTGAGAAACATTTTACTACTTAAAAAGCAAGACACTCAGACAGACAAGGATGATTAAGATGACTTGAAACAAAATTAAGTTAGATATTTATGAAATAGAATATGTTTTCCTTTCTGTCCCATCAGACTAGTAAAGAACCATTTTCTCATCCTTCTATTTCTAAAGACACTGTCCCAAGACAGATAACCACTTTTTGGTCTCATCTACTTGTCTGGTCACATACTTGTCTGACCTCTTATTCAGCAGACTGTAACCACACTGACTTGTAATTTTATGCTAGTGATCTGCTCCTTAGCTGACAACAGCTCAGCATGTGTGTGATGGAAAGGCAGGGTATAAGCTACGGATCATGGTTGGGAGCCAAAGCTGCCGCTTCTGCTTTGAGCTCTTGAGGAGGTCAGAATGTATAATATTTTTCTTATAATCCAGATATCCTATTCAGAATGACATTTCTTCATTGGCAGAAACTTTTTGTTTGTTTGCTTCATGATGAGCAGTACCCAACACACTCAGTCAGTTGTAACTCGCTCAAAGCAAAGCAGGACCTTCTCCCACCCCCAAAAGAAGACCCTTGTTCTGCAAATATTAATGCTATTAATCTTGTGAGCAGCCCTCTAGACTACACATCTGTAGCAATGTAATGGGCATGCAGACTTTGCAGATTAAGGTTCTCTAAATTGATAACTGCAGAGCAAGATGGTCAGGAAAGGAAGCATTGGATAGAATAATGTTTTTTTTTTCCCTCCAGCAGTTTTTAGAAATACAAAAAATAAACAGTGGAGCTCCTACTGGGGTCAGACTCTTAACTGCTGTTGGTAAACTCCCTCTGAAAAAAGGGTCTTACTGAGCTACATGTTGATATTATTGTGATAGTAATTATCAAGTTAATAAACCACACTAAACTAAAACACACAAGGAAAAAAAAAGGAGTTTATAGAAGAAACCAGTGGTTAGAGGCATATATAATTTTTCGCTGTTTTTGAAACAGGGCTCTCTGATTCATACTAAGATTTTTCTATTATTGTATTTGTGGTCGTGTTGGCTCTTTTTGTTTCAAGTTAGAGGCATATAAGAAGAAAGCTGCTTCTTTCCAGTTATAGATTTTGGCTATACTGGGTAACAATCCACATTTGCTGAACCACCAAGTTCTGATTAACGGCTGCGGATGGATGGTCTGCAAGGGCAGCGGAGACTGATTTTCTAAAGCAAGTCAGAGCCCCGTGACACAACCACGTTGGAACTTTGATCATGGTGAAAGCAGGAAGTCCTGCAGACAGCAGAACAAAAACAGTTCTTTTGATGGGTGTTTGACGAAGGGATGGGGGCCCACCACTCCTGGCCCCCAGAGGGGCTTGTAAGACACCAGCCTTGGTGGAGATGGGATTTATCACTGCACACCTTTATTTAATGTTCCTTTCTCTGCAATGACTGCATGGCCTCCAGCAACTACAACTCTAATTAAAGCTCCTCTGTGACTGTTGAGACTCTGCCTAAAAGCTGTCCTACTCCAGCAGAACATGGGATCTAGGATTTGGCCGTTTTGGGTAGCTTTTAAGAATCAGAGAGAAAACTCTTTTTATGTGCCTGTCTGCAGGGAAGCCCTTCAGTGCACTCTTGTAGGAACCTGTCCTTGTGTGAACTGTGTTTAAGAATGACTTCGCTCTCTGTCAGGAAGAGGAAGCTTACATAACTCCTCCTCCTCCACCACCCTGATTGCACAGATTGGATTCAAAAAGTGTTGTATAATTCAGGTGTATGCAACTCTCATATGCATAGCTCAGCACTGGCTTGGCACGCCATTTCTGGGAATGATGTAGAAGTTACTGCAGGCTAATGGGCGTGATGGTCCAGCTGGATTTCGACTGCCACCAATGCTCACCCAGTTTCAGATCAGTGCTGCCAGCAGTATGTGATTCTTAAGAACATACTCCATCATTTTGTTGCTGGTTTTGCCAGCTTTTAACTAAAAGTTCACCATTTGGATAGACATTCGTGACGTGTTTTGAAGGCTTTTAAGGCAACTCACTTCAAAGATTTATACTCTTTACCCAGCTTACCTGCTATTGGAAAGCACCAGCATTTCCTGCAGTTCTCCTATGGGTGTGCTGGGCTGTTTTATGTGGCTACTCTGTGATGCCATTGCATTGTTAACAAAATTCCTGGCACAGTTTTGGTCTGTTTTCCCCATCTTTTGGCCCAGAATAACCTAAGATCACTCATACCCTAAGTTCTTAGTGCCCAAAGATGTTTTTGAGGTTTATACAAATGTGCAGTTACTAGATGTTTTGGAGACCACTAGAATCTCTGCTATGGACCTGCAGGCTTCAGCTCTGGGCTACCTGTGCAATGCATCTTGCTCTGAGATCTGTGCTGCTGCAACTGTGCTGCTTTCCAAGGGAGACGAATGATATGAACAGCAGTCACACCTTGGATGTGCAGTGCAGATGTGCCTCCGGTGTGGGGGACACTAGAGTGATCAGCACTTTCATGCACTGCATGATTTAACATCGCGTTTTAGAAAAGCCTCTTAGGGAGAAAGCTTATGAAAGGGAAACTGACTTTCATGGCACACTTCATCTCTCTGTAATGATTCTTCCTGTACTCAGAACTGGATTGTTATGAGATGAGAAAGCTTTTATTTTTAAAATAACGATATATCTGTCTTCCACCTAAAAAAAAAAGCGGGGGACTTCTTTCCTTTTTCAGCAAGTGAAGAACTATCCTGTTTATGTATGTATAAGCATAAGTCTTCGCAAGCATATTTTTGCTGTTCGTTAAGGTCTAGGTACATAGTGTGCTTAATAATTGAACACTGAGCTAAAATGCAGTTGGGTTTAGAATTCCTCTGTGAATAAGCAGAAGGGAATGGGGGAAATAGCGACTTTATGCCGTAGCTGTCTGTTTAGCTGCTTGCTTTTACATTCAAGTGCCGTCTTCCACTCTCACAGTGCAGGCAATGGGGGATGTTTCAGCACTTCAGTACACCAGTGAGTACTGTGAGCTGATGAGAACATCAGTCCGGAGCCCACCTACCCTGAGGCAGTTTTCTGAGGGGAGCATTTCTGATGAAAGGCCTAGGGATTCAGATACCATCAGGACAACAACTGCCATAATCTCTTTTCTCAGGTCTTGATAAAAAAGTTAACTAATTAATCAGTAAGCGGTGTTACTGGCTGTAATTCTTTTTACCCAGTGCGCATAGAGGTGAATCAAGACTGAAATTGTGATGTCCGGTTTTATTTGGAGGGAATAGAGGCAGCTAAGTGATTTATCCAGGGTCTGTAGCTTGTCTGCGCAGACTGAGGATTCCCACAAGAGGCTGCCTCCAGCTAGATGTTTCTCCAACTGAGGTGCCTATAATGCCACTTTTTGTCATATTGATATGTTCCAAACCATCTACATTATTTTTTGCCTCCTTGAGACAATTTTTTCCCTCCATCTTGCAGATATAGGAGAGCAATATCCTTCTGAGCAAATCTCTTAACAGCACCAAAAAAATGCAAGCTGCAGGGTGCATGAAGATAAGGAGACTGATATTCTGATGTGCATCCCACATGTGAGAAGATAACCCTACCATTTCAGCAGGGTCTGTGCTGACCTTTCTGCAGCATACCCCTGAGTGCTTGAATGGGGAAAAGGAAGCTCTCTCCACACAGCCATGTGGAGCTGTGGGAGGACACCAGTAGATGTCATCAGCAGATAAAGTATGTTACTGAAAATGGGACTGTGGGGCACTGAGCTTTAGCAGAGCCATGGCTGCGTATGCTGAGGTTCTGACTCACATCTGTTAGTTAAAGAGCCACATATTCAGGGCAGAATTAACTCATATGTCAATGTAGTCTAACAAATATAATCAGACCAGCTCAGCTCTCATGAAACCTCTGCCACTAACAGTGAAGGCATACATGGCATCTGTGTAAGGCAGCCAGCCCTGCACGAGGTGGAACAGAGTCAGTGCAGTCTGTCTCCAGAGGATGCTCTCTGCCGTGTAGTCATGCAACATGACTGCAGTGCATGCTTTTAAGGTAGTAAAACAAAATATACAAAGGGCTCTCAAAATCCTAAGATGAGGAAAAAATACAGAACTTTTTTACTGTTTTCTACCCCAAGGTCTCTTTCAGTTTTCATATTTGCAAGTGAAAGAGTGATGTTTAACAGCCTGTGCTTCTTCAAGTTTGCCATTAAAGGAGCACTGGCAAGCAAAATGTTTTGCAGCACCAAGCAATTGAACTCAGAAGCCCGTGTTCTCTCCCATCAGTAGGTAAAGTAATGCCTTAAATTTTGCAATTACTTTTTAATGATCATGGTTAATAAGTAATACTTCAGACATGATTGCAGGTGGTACACACTGCATCTAAGCTTTTAAACTATTATGAATGCTACAGAGACTCCATCTCCTATATCTTTTCCAGCATCTTAGGTTTGCCTGATGAAGCACCATTATGTTTTACCTCATCCTTGCAATACTCTTTCAAGTCTCTGAAAGCTTACAAAATATTTTTGCCTCTCTTCCACAGCAATAAACACAAGAAAAGTTGTTCACTGAAAACAGTAATGTTAGAACAGAATTGGCCAGAGCATTGAAGCCAGTGGAGAAGTCTGCTTGTAGGAGTCCCAGAGCAAATTCTCTCATAACGCACAGAAGCAAAATAGCAACCACAACATGAAAGATCAAAGGTTCATTCAGCCTGTCAGCCGTCTGAGAGCAGCTGAAGGTGGGAGCGCGAGGGACGGCAAGCTCATGGCTGGGAGGGCAAGCTCATGGCTGCGTTTCCCCAGCACCAGCACTGTGCTGCTCAAGGACTTAATCAGAGGTACTTCTTTTCTTCCCATTTGAGGTCCTCAGTAGGTTTCTCTTCCATTAGCTTGTTGAGCCTGCTCTTAATTGCATTAAGAAAACATCTTGTGGCCATGAGTTTTATTCATGGGACATATGAAGAAATTTGCTAAGTGCTGCCTCAGTTTGATGCCTCCTATTTCACTGCTTCATTCAGTTTGAGAGAACTAGATCCCTGCCTGTTCACTTCACTCACAGTTATATAGATTCCATCATAACTGTCCCCACACATCTCTGTTTCAGGCTGAAGTGCAGGATATACCCGAGTTATTCATCAGCCAAAGAGAGAATGAAAACTCTTTATCCAACAAGGCACAAAAACAAAACAAATCTGGACAAAGTCTTCCTCTGTCCTTTCTGAGTCTGGTTTAGAAAGGTCAAACTTCAGAAGCCAGAAGGCAGTTTATTTCCTACAAAGCTTCAGCTACACAGCGCCAGATGGGATTGCACTTCCTGAGGCGTAACAAGGACATGGCCTTGTCCTTTCAGTCAGCAAAGGCCCTGTGCTGCTTTCAAACAGCAATGATTCAGCCTGTACTATTGATCTGGAAGTGTCAATTACCACAGCAGGACAATCTGTTTTTTCCTAAGGAGTATAAATAACAACCTGAACATGATCTTGATCCAGAACCACCTTCTTCTGTGCAAGTTTAATCTTTAACTTTGGGACCAGCTCATGGGGAGTTCCTTCCATGCTTCTTGAAATCCCCAGATACTTAACTGCTGTAGAGCTCAACTCTGATCTTGAAATCACTTATGGCAGTGGCCAACTGATGTTGCTGAATATCCGCTAGAAATCATGCACTTTAGTTAATTTAATTGAGATAATAATTTACCTTGGATGACAATAAATCTGTCATCTGGCCTCAACTGATATGTATATGTGGTCATTTAGAAGAGTTTAATTGTCACATATTTATCAACTGAAAACCTGTAAACAAGCTGGACTAACAAAAACTGCCAGCAGCATTCAGTTGTCCTGCATCTTGCGGGAAAATAAACTGGTGACTTGTGAAAGCCTAAAACTAAAGCTGCAAGATTTCAGACAGAAACGCACATAGCACTTCTCAGAACCCTTTAGTAAAAATGCTTTGTGATGTGTAACGAAAGATAACAATAGCATAAGCACTGACCTGACACTTACTTACACTGTGTTTAACCTACATTTACTTTCAGTTTTGTTGGCAAAGTATTTTCTTGAACTGGATGTTTTACACGACGATATGTGCATTACTGCAAGTGTGGTGCTCATACTCCAGCTTCCACTGAACCATTTCCTGGCAGGGTATGGAAGCTGATCTTCACAGAGGCCTGAAAAACCCAGGAGGGTGAGAATTTGGGAACCAGGTCAGGCAGGAGAAAGTAAAATACCTTTTACAAATCTTTAAAGAATATGATTTTAGTTAAAGTTTGTGAGAAATTGCCATTATGTCAACAATTGACAGGTTAAATCACTGTTGTACAGCCCAAGCTAGATCCAGATAATTCTGCCTGTAAACACCTCAGACTTTGGGGTATCTTCTGTTTGCATACATTTTTCTTTTTTTTTGGGGGGGGGGGGTGGTTCATAGCTGTACTGTAATATGTTAAACTGTGTATCTGCACAATACATTTATTCAGACTCCTCTTCCACGTTAAACTTCTCCCCTTGATCCTTCGGATATAAAGATGGCTGACAGGCTGTTGCTTGCCAACAATTTTTCCCAGATGTGGAACCATTCCTGCAGCCCAGATGTGTCCATGTCCTTTGAGAGCACGAGGGCAGCGTGCTTAGCCCTCCACTAAGCATTTCCTCACGTGAGCAGGGTGCCTAACTGTCCTGGATACCTCAGGACAGCGTATAGGGAGGAAAGCAGTGCCAAGTGGAAAGCCCTTGGGCGCTGCCTGTTGTTTTCCTGTTTTCCCATTTAATTTCATTGTACTGGAAGAAGCCAAAAGAGTGTGGGTATGGCCAGAAACTGTTCACCTCTGGAGTTTTACTGCATGCAAAGCCAATAGCTGTTGCAGATAGCCAAGATCTTTGATCACCTGGGAAATAAGCAACCAAACAGGGTTATTGCAGACTGGAAAAAAGTCCTGGTTCATCAAAATTTAAAAGCCTGAAGCAGTTTTCTCCTTTCTAGAGATGCCTATGCTTCAGAGACAGCAGGCTGCAGTGTATATCTGCAATGTTTTACCACCACCCTGTGGGAAGGACCGGGAAAGTCTGGACTCAAGGACAGCTCCATTGATCTCTCCAGGCTCCCATCGCACCAGCTGTAGGGATTTATTCTTCCCGCTGGCAGCACAAATAGTTCGTGTTAATAGTAAGGGGGCTTACATTTGTGCCCAGAAAACAGTAGGGCTCATATTTAATGGCAAGTTTCCTGTACATCGTTTTCCTGCACAGAAGCTGATGGAGCTAGTTCGTTTTTTCTTTTCTTTTCTTTTTTTTTCTTTTTTTTTTTTATATTAATCTATTCACAGGAAATGTGACTGGCCTACAGAACATCATGTGATAAATTGGACTAGAGATAGATTTCTGAAATTCTGTTATTCATCACTGAGTTCAATTAATAATATAGTTTGCTCTTTAGCCTCTGGTTGGAGAAATCTATAATGACTAATGGACTATCACAGGTCCAATATCCAGGGCCATGTGCACCACGTGTGCCTCTGCTGTTGTAGCAAGAGATGTGCTGCTGTGCAATGCACTGCACCAGACACGCTGTGCACGTCTATGTAAAGCCTGGTAGCTGCAGTATACAAAAGCTGTATATTAATTAACCAGATTCCCCCTGGCTTCCTAAAATGCATCTAGCATGTCCAACTGACCAGATGTTCTAGCAACACATAGGAACCATAAAGAAACAAGAACTAACATTTAATAGCATCTGCACTTCTTTTTTTTTTTTCCCCATGAGAAAACTCCTAATATCCACGACCTTCTGAGGCAAGGAATTTGTGCTTTGTTTGCTTTGAAGCTTTTATTTCCTATTTCCAATATTTGATGGTCCCTCCCCTGGGGGGAGGGAACCCACAGGGTCATTATTGGAGGAAACATTAAACAACCTTTATCTCCGGTCACTGGTGATGTTTTAGATTTCTTTCACATCTCGTTTTAATTCTATTTATTGAGCAAAGCAGCCTAGCAAAGAGCTGTGTGCCAGTTGTCATACATAATATCACCCTTTCTGCCTTTTGCTGTACCTTGCTTAGCAGTACTGTACCCTTTTTGAGATGGGAGAACCAGAATAGAACAGAAATCCTATGAGGGTGGAGACTGTAAAACCAAACTATGGGGTATAAGTCATTTCCTTGGACCCATAACGCGAGGGATGTCTTGCACAACTTACTTGTGCAGGAGCTTGCTTAACTGATTAGTAACCGGTGCACAAGTGCTGTGCTATCTAATGAAACCTTTCAGAAGTGATGCACTGGGAAGAGCCAGCCCTGCCCTGCAGACAGCCTCAAGGGAAGCATCTCACTCTTACAGTCAGTCATATGTGCAAACCTGGGGCCTCATGAAAAGCTGCTATAACAATATTCAAATACCAAGACCTTTCCCCTTCGCTCCCTCTTGTGAAACAATTGATACTGGAAAACATTCAATTTATCTCTGAAGCCTGACCAAACTATTTCCTGTAGGATTATACAAAACACTCACCAGTATTTACTAGCATCTCCTTCAGAAAGACTGTGTTTGAGCTCAGGGGGTTAATAAGGGGTTATGTTTGAAGTAAGTGTTAAAGCTTCGAGGAGCAAGTCTGATTCTTCTAGTTGTTGAATTTCAAGCAGGGAAGAAATAAACAGACACACAGGGAAAAAAAGTTTTAAATTGCACAGATAAAAACCCTGGGTCAGAGAAGAAGTATGGCAGCTTCTAGAAAGCCTATTTCATAGAAGAAGACTGGCGAGATGAGCTAGACAATAAAACTCCCTTAATATCATGTGCAAGGTCAGGACTATCACAGGTCCAATATCCAGGGCCATAATTTAAACCACCAGCAGTTTCACAATGAGGATAATAAATTTCCAACACTCATCTCACAGAAAAGTCAATGTAATTAAAAAAAAAAAGCTAGGCCTAAAGGAGTGGGAGGAAGAGCATCTTCCTTTCCCAAACAGATGCCATATTAAAAGAAACAGAGATACTAGTGGAAAGGTGATATCATTTTCCATGCATCATTAACTCATTAATTTTTCGTTGAATTTCCTTGACTAAAATAAGGTTCTTCTAAAGAGACTATGTGAGCTCTTGTGTGGTCAAATCTGCAGGGGAACAAGCAGCAAACACAAGGGTCTGCTTTTTAAGGAGTGTGAGAATACAGTGCTTTTGCTGGCATTAGTAATATTTGTGATCAATGATGACTTGAGAATGGAAAGATTTATTGTGCCAGCTATGGATGCACAGAAAAAATACATAATAATAAAACACACATGGAAGTCAAACCTGCAAGGTGAAAGAACTCTGGCCCTCAGTCATTTACCTATGCAAATTCCACTGACAACTGCATTTAAATGTATTTAAGATGATGTCCCTGGCATGCATAACTCAATAACCATCTGTATGAAACAGTGATTTCCACCATACTATTATCTTGACCCAACTCAGCCACTCTGTGTGAGGATAATGTCAGCGTAAGCAAGGCATATACATTGCTTTCATTGATTCATGTTGCACAGCACTAAGAGACTGTTAGTTCTCAAGCTCTGCATAAAAGGAATGTCAAAACTAGCTCAAGTATCAGCGTAAATGTGCCGTGTGCCTTTCCTGCTCCGTGTCTTATCCCTGTGTTTAGAGAAGACTCAGCACATTGTAGGGAGGGGTAGGAAGGGAGGAAGGAGCACTTACATTGCCTGAAAGTCTATCACCAAACAGATGTACATCCTGACTTATTTAAAAGGTAATTTAGATTGGAGATTTCTCTCAACACCTGGGAAAAGATAAAGCAGGACAAGACTTTAAAGAAAGTTTACCATGAGCACTTTAGAACTGTCCTCCCCTCTCCACACAGCCTTCCTCTAAAACTGTTTTGTGTAATAAATGTCTCAGTCTTCATCCTTGAGGGTCTCCTGAAATGTGAGTCTGCATTCCTAAAACACAAACAACATGTCTGGGGGGTCTCTGGGTGGTTGGCTGTACTTTCCGAGTGGCTGGCTGGGTATCATCACAAGAAGGATGCCATAAGCTACAGACTCACTCCCATGGATTTGTTAACACTGATTTCATGGAGATTGAAGCCAATGTGTTGCACATATCCACTGACCACTGGAGTGCAAGTGACTGCTGGTAATTCAGTGCCACTGAGTGCTTGGGGGTGTGTAGATTTTTCCTCAATGGCTCTACTAGTGCAAGAGGTATTTATTAGTCTTGATCTCCACAGCAAACTAAGAGCAAGCCTCTGCCCATGTGTGAGTCCAGTTCCTCAATACGCTCCACGAGGAAGCACATCTATTGTTTAGTGCTACAGCTGGACAGAAGTTTGGCTGTATTAGACAAAAGAAGTAGTACTGAATTCCCATGCTGTTATTATTGGTTCTGGAGGGTCAACGCATAATTGTGGCTGTAAGGAAAAGGCAGGCAACAAAAGGGAAGGTCACCCACGGCCAAGACAGCGGTGGCTGAGCCCTGGGCTGCATGGGGCAGCTGTGCTGCCTCCCGCGCGCCGGGGCGGGAGATTGCAGCTGTCTGGCTTTGCAGAGCCTCATAAAGCAGCTCTGCCCTGGCCATAGGTATGCAGACTGGCTAGACTAAAAGAGCAAAGGTTAACGGTTCTGCTGATTAGAGCAGCTGCAGTGGAGTGAAGGGCCACGCTCGCCATTCACTTAGGGCTCTGCTGGACTTGGAGTATCAGCCAGCCGGTGTGTGGCTCTCTCTTATCGCTGCCAGAGGAAGAGCAAAAAGATCCTGTGATTTTACGAGCGCTTGTGAGTATCTTCCAGTTGTGACCATCCAGGCATTGTAAGGTCACCGGACCTGTCTGCTGGAGCACCCTCAGATAAGTGTCTTCAGATGTCTGCAGGGAAAGTGTCATTGCAAACACACATAAAACAGGCTATCGTAGCAGACGGGTGATGAAGCAGTCAAAGTGGGCGGTGAAGAGAGAGCTGTTAAAACATCTAACGAGTAGCGGCTTTTTCAGCAAAGAGGAAAGGGATAGGAGTAAACCTGCAGGCAGCCAAACAACCCCTTGGTGCAATTAGAGCCATGAACATGAAACCCTGAGATTCTTTGCAGGGAAGTACCAAGAGGAACCTAACATACTGGGCCCATGCAATTCTGACTGCGCATCTTACTGTGTGCAACTGCATCCAAAAATAAAAGTTTTTCTTTTGCTCCTGTTCTAGCTAATAATAGTGATTACAACTTTGAAATTTTAAGATAGAACAAAAATTCACATTTTCTTCAAACCTCTGCCATTTTATCATCAACTTGGTTTTGAAAAATTGATATTTTATAACTGAAAGGAGATTTCTTAAAAATGGTGATTTTCTCACTTTAAATCATTTTCTCTTGTATTAGCTGTCATTTGGTGTGTAGTTATATTTATCCAGACAGAAAGACATTTTTTCCTACACTAAATCACAGAGATCTATAATGATATTTAAACATATTATCTGACCAATTGTAAGATGTGTAACTGTAAAAACAGAGACGTGAGTCATTTATGATTCAAATGAAAATGAAAATAGGCCTTATACATACACAGACATATAAATGCATGCACATATATATCCATTGGTGCAAAAATATATAGTTCATGTTAATCAGACATTAAAGTACAATTCACATTGATTGAAAACTTTGGTCATGATAATAGTGATCTACACTCTGGATGATTCTTGCCTCCATTCTTTACTATTTTCTGTGTCAGCACAAATCTTCGTTCTCTTTGTTTCTCTAACACATTTTTCATGATTATTTTATTTTATTTTATTTTATTTTATTTTATTTTATTTTATTTTTGTAGTTTTGCTTTGGCATCAACAAACCCTGGTGTAACAAGCTTTCTGTGATGTCAGCAAATAAATTCTTAAAAGACATTTTGCCCCAAAATAGTTTATATAATCTACTCATGGCTAGCTGAGTATTCTCAGTTGCACGGATTTCATGCATGAAAGCTGATAATGGGTGAAATCACCTCCTCCTTAGGAAGCAGGCAGTAAAAGCTCTGCTCAGCCTACACCAATGGCTGGAGGCAAACTCTTGGGAAAGGGATGAAGACGGTGAGCAAGACACAACTTAGCTGGTGTTCCTGAAGAGGTGATAGCTCATGTAGGGCTTCATATATTTCAGGGTTTTTTTTAGAAAAAATCCACAGCAAATCTTACTCTATTTTCTGGTAGTCTGCATGTCACTGCTGTGTGCCATGGTTTAGTGATACGGGTTATTCTTCAAGAGCACTCTCCAGTGTTGTAACATGCAAGTAACCATCACTGCAAATGATGTTGCTACTGGAGCAGATTCTGAGGAAAGTAATGCCTGTTTAATCAAAGAGTTCAAAGTGCTCTTTAACGAGCATGTTGATCTCTCCTGTTATCTTCTTGCAAAGCCCAGCATTGCAGGGGGAACTGGGAAGCTATCTCCAGCTTTTATTGTGGTTCTGGTCATTCCAAGAGCCATTTCCTTCTCTTTCAGGGGCATAGGGAAGCATATATAACATGGGCAGAAGACTCTGTGTTCTGGTCAATAACATAGGCCACGGAGGTCAATGGCATTCATGCAAGCCTGCCTGAAAGCCCCTATAAATTTTCAAAGGTGAGGGAGGAAGATTTAGAGACTGGATGTGTTCTGCCTGTGCGGCAGGAAAGATAAAATGCCACTCTGTAAAGGGGAACAGAATATTAAGGCCCATAAAAACCTTAAAGAGGCTATACAGTCTCCTCAATGCGGGGGAAGAATTTTGCCCACCCACATTTTATTTTACTGCAGAGACAAATAAAAGGGCAGTTAAAATTAATGTTCAGAACACAACTGGTCTGCCAAGACAAAACTAAAAGCTTTTTTTCTGCCTTCTCTTCTGTCCCCACCCCTCTTTTGTTGCCACCTATTTTCATGAAACACCTTCAAAAGAGGCAGTTTGTCGCTGACACAATGATGAAAAATTCTACTGTCCTCTCCAGATGTTTCTCATGTTCTACTTCTCAGTCATAGCTGGGCACAGTCCCAAGGAAATGTGCCTATTTTCACCCTGCTTATGATTAGACTCACCATTTTACAAGCTCTGAAATCCAGTGTAAGGTGTTCACTGCACTTAAGCTGTTTACTACACTTCATAAAGACTATTCCTCTCAGAAAACTCTCAGGGACTTGCTTCCAGGATTTTGGAGCATATAGGAGGAAATAAGTCAGACCATAAAACATCTCGAGAAGAAGAGCTGGATCTACAAAGAGTAAAATAAAAATATCCCTCTCTGTTTTTATTTTTCCGCAAAATATGGAATAGTAATATGTTTGTAAAATCAAATTATGTACGTACATATGAAATATCAGCGGAATGAAAATAAAAATGTTTCTCATGCATGGGGATGGATAGCATTCTTTTGATTTTATGGTGCTTGGAGTGGGACCAGGGCATTTCTTTACATCCACAGATGGAGTACTGGCTGCTGGAATAGGTTTGCTGGACATTTTTCAGACCAAGAAACCAAGTCCTAGAGAGAATTCAAGAGATGCTCTGAAAACTGCCTCAAGCAAAGCACAGAACAGGAAATTGAACTCAGACTTTCACTTTCACAAACAAGTTAATCCCACCAGTCTTATTGCCCTGTATTTTGATAATTATGGTTTTCCTCTGATCCCTGTGATCTCCTTAATAAAAATATACAAGCCAGTACAAGCTCATAAGCCAGTCCTGTACTGTTATTCAAATACCCTTTGTAATCAAGGGCAGCCAAAGAACATTCAACAAATTTTAGGCTCTGACCAGGATCTTTTCTAGGAGACAGCTTTATTATAACAGTAAAACATGTTATATTAATCTAAACTTGATTACTTTTGTAAGAGCTGGCAAGTGTAAAATTCAGCAATATCAGGAGCATATTATTGCAAAGAAGAGGAATGCAACTCATTTTATGTTGTAGTTACTGAAGCTATTGACGTATCACTTTGTATACATTCTTTGTTTATTTCTCTGCACGTACAAGGACCAGCCCCCATTGCTTCCTGAGCAGATGCATGTCTGAGTTTGCTCTTCAACAGGGCAAAGCACAGGCTGCAAGGGAAGCTGTAAGCAAGAAAGGGTAAACCAAATAATGCTAGCGGGAAAGCTAGGTGGAAAACTTGGGATGTGCTGTAAAAAATACGACATTCTCAAGACCTTGCTCCATGACTGAGCTGAGGCAATCTCAGGCAGAGACACACAGCACACCGCACACCTCTGAGGACTGAGATGGCAGTCCTCATATGTTGTTTCTGGGTAAAATGAGGTCCTTTTGGAGGTGTCTGTTGCTTCCATTTCCCCTGGCACAATGGCTGTACCCAGTGCCAGGGCAAGATGGCTTGCACACTGTTGTCTCCCAGTAAAACTCTGTGCCTATTTGTGAAACATCAGCTATGCCAAATCTGAAAGAATTTGCTTGTCTTGAACAGAGAGAAAAGTAGGGATGCACAGCAAGAGAAGATGTTTGTTTTGCTCTGAGGAAAATTGATAACCTACCACATATATACCTAGCCAAATGAATAACCTGGAAGATCACTACAGTGAGCAGATCATTATGTATCCTGGAGGAGAAGTTGAGGCAAGAGGGAAAAAGAACAGGTAGAGAAAAGCAAGGGTCAGAGGGAGAACCTGCGGCAGCAATAGGCACAAATATCTTACACCTGTAATGTCATATGAATAAATCTCAGAGTGATAAAACTCCTGAACAGAAATGCACCCATATTGGAGAGAATGTGGACAATCATATCATAATATCTTGCTTTAGTTTCCCATGAACTTTTGCAATGACATTCACAGAAGCAAATTCAGAATTTGAGGCTACTATTTAAGATGTGATTCAAAAACACTTTTTGGAAAGGGAGACATGAAGCAGAATGCCTTTTCTCCTTTCTTAAGATTTTGGCTTTTTTTTGAAAATTTTATTTAGTAGAATGAACTACCTAGCATGGCTCAGCTACTTTTCTTTGAGAATCAGAACACTAAGGGAAAACACCATATTCAGTGGAATATACATTTGTGAGAAACAACAAAAAGAGTAAATTGAAAATCAAAGCAAATTCAGAACAGTTTTTTCTCCAATTTCTCTAAATAGTTGATAGAATACTTTTTCTATTACGAAAGAGAAGTTGGAAGGGCATTTCTCCCTCAGGAATGAAAATACTGTGCCTTACTTCTGTGAAAATGATTTTTCAGAGAATAAGAAGAAAGACCTGTTCATATTGCTCTTTCAAATGTTAAAATACCTACCCACATTTCAGTAAGAGAGGATTGTTAGTTCTCTGTCTTCAAGATATTTATGCTTTCCTTTTATTCCCTTTAGTCTGTAAATAATAGCAGCCTAGTCCCTCTGGATGGGATTAACCTGACTAAACATACATGTTCATATGGTAGACATTAATATCTGAAACATTCAACTCGGGAGAAAGAAGTGTTTACAGCACAATGCGTCTGATTTATTTTGGATTATCTCTTAAGAGAATGAGGCAAATTATACCTTAATGGCATCCATTTTTCCCTCACAACTATAAGATGAGCATGGGGTGACAAATGAAACCGCAAAGATCCCAAGTTAGAGGGAATGAATCTGAACTCTGCAGAATGAGAGGCTCACCGCTTGTGCAGCACCAAGGTAGGGCTGAGCCACACGAGAGCAGGTTGCCAGCACAAGCTGCCTGGGTAACATGCGGTGTTCTCCCAGGATGCTATCACTTCTCTAATATTCTCATCTAAAAGGATTATACCTAATTGCAAGCTCTGCTCCATGCTCCTGCAGAGGGAATAAACACTTGCCTTAGGAGCACCTTTCAAGTTGGTGAATCTTGTTTCAGCTTGTTTCAGCCAAACAAAACAAAGCTGAATTGTGCCCCAGTTTAGAACCAATCTATCAATTTAAGATGAGAATCCCATCAATAGTCTTTGGTCAGTTATCCAGTGTACCTGTAAAATAATGGTTTGATACATGTAATCAATTCTAAATTATTTCTCAAACTGATACGAATAATCTGGACATGGAAGAATTCAATACAAAACCAGCTCTTTGCTGGAAGATTTTTCTTTGCAGTCTTGCTCCCTACCAAAGTGAAAAATGCAGTCAGTCAGAATGTCTCTATAGCACAGCACCATCACATCAGGATTGCAGGCTTTGTATTAGGGATGTCTTTTTATGAAGTAACTTTTGCACACTGGAAAGATATCCGACTAGTTTTCAGTTCATCCACTCTCTGGGAAATGTGACTGCGAGGCATGCAAACAGAATATAATTTATTGATCTACTATTGTAAAATACAAGAATTTGAAGTCTCCCGCATTTCTTTTACTTTTACTTTTTCCTTTTCTTTTTTTTCTTTCAAAAAAAACCATATAATATTAGCTTTAAGTCAGTGTTTTGGGTTCACATACAGAGCCATATAATCTTTAAGTACAAACCTAGAAGAAAGATTAAAGGAAATTTAGCAGTGTCAAAGGTTTGTTTAGATCTATCTGTGGTTATGGCACAAGATTTCTACAAAGCATGGACATTTTTCCATTATTGGAGAAGATTAATAGGTTGTAAGATTGTGTCAGTAATCAGTTGTTTTCAGCCTAACTGGAACATGCTAATACCAGCAATCCTAGTCACAAACATCAGGAAGGGATGTCATAAAAATAGCACGCAGCCCAACATATTCCTGAGCTGAAATGAACAATATTTGTTCTGGCATCTCATGCTGTGTCACAAGATGTCAGTTCTCCATCAGTTGTCCTTGATAAATTAGCTCCTTAAGTTAGAGACAGAAATTGCTTTTCTTTATTTTTTTTTTAACAGCACCTTCCCCGGAATCTGTGAGCACCTGTTTTTGTTATAAATGGTATTAAGCAATGTCACAAATTAACTTTTTTAATGAAAAAGTATACATTTTTTTGCCACAGAAATATTTGAAGGATAAACTTCCCAGTATTTTATTGTGACATCTGTATGCACGTCGTGCAGCTATACAATTGTATTTGACAGCTTCTTTGTTGATAAAGGTACAATGCTTGATACACTCAGGATTTTTCTTCTGTCAAAACAAGCCCAAGGAATAACTTTCCTCCTACTGGATTTTTAACAGACAAGAAACTCCAGCCAGCCTGACTTGAGAATTCAAGCAAATATAAACACAGCATGGCAGCTTGAGAGGCTCATTCTTGATTTTAGACAGAAAATTATCAAAAAGTAGTACTCTTCCCAGTTGTGCACCAGAGCATACTAGCAGGGCTAAATTCCAGACACATTTGCAAGGTGATTCCTGCATTTGTTCTGTTTGGAGTGAAATAATAACAAAGCAATGCCTCACACAATCTCTTCTGCATTGAGATATTAGACGTTACTAATCTCGCACACCCGTGCATTATTCTGGCTTTGCGAAAATGTGCACACAGATGCAAAGCAAACAAAGCATAAAGAGCCACTAGCAATTTCATGGCTCCCAGAGATAACTCATGTGTCTACTCTGTATAATCACATATTCTTCAGTTTTCTTGCATTTGGACTCTTTTCCAGAAATTATTTTTTTTCCCCTTCCATGGTGGCATGCCTTTTTTTTTTTTGAAAAAATTAGCTATGCAAAGCCACCCTTTTCAGCCATCTCAGCGTGAGATCGTGTATATATAGAGTCAGAAATGGGGAGACAAGCTTCCAACTGTTTCCAGGCTCTTCAGAGCTTTGTGTCCTATCAAAAGACCACACAAAATGCCATGTTTTACCAGCAGAGGACAGCAATTCATCTGCTTAGATGAGAGCAGCAGCTGGGGCAGTGGTTAGAGTTTTCCACAGGTTCAGGAAAAATGATCTGAAGAAGATGATCCTGTATCACTTCTGCCCTCCAACAGGATGAGCAGAACGAATGTGTGACAACTGCTCACCTGCCCATCTTCTCAAACTGACCCCCAGCTTTCGCAGTGAAACCAAGGGGTCACATACGGCTACACAGGGAATTACCTGGCCTGTTAACTTTATGAATTTTGGAGCTTCTAGTTATGCCATAGGAGACTTTAGTAAATGAATTCATTACATTAAGGGATAGCGGGCAGTCTGGAGGCTGGTCTCGCTTCTCAGCAGTGAGCTAACTTAGCCCATCATTTCCATGACTTTGAATCATCTTCTGTAAGATTGATGAGATCCTGTGGATCAAGGACAATTACTCTCAAGGACAATTACTTTCCAGTAATTATCCTTATCAGGCAGTGTTTTAGATTGTACATGAACACATCATGTTGTCCAGCAGCTTTGCATTTAAATGGCAATTCTTAGCCTGGCTTAGGTGCATGGCTCCTGTTTACCTGTGTGACATCCCTTCTCTGAGTGTATGCACAGGACTAAAGTAACTGGTGATCAGAACTAATGGTAGGATTCATGTCACACTAGCTGTTCAAAATTCAGGAATGCCATAGGCTGTCTTTATTACTTGGGGAGCATGTATGCATTTTTCCCCAGCAATTCATCCTAACAAAGCATGTAATCTGTAGGAGAAATCCCCCTCTGAAGTTGGTTATCACTCTCTCTCCATCGAATATAGAGCCTGGGCAGCTCATTTAGGCTGGACGCTTCACTGCTGGTCACTTAATGGTGGGTAGCATGAATCCTACCATAACACCTCGTCCAGGGTTTTGCAGGAAGTCTGTAGAGCAACAGGCAATCTGAGATTTTCTAAACCCTAGCCCAAAGGCTTAACCACTGAATTATCCTAAACATTTCTTTAATAATTATCTAATATATATGAGTTGTCTGAGATGATCAAGTCAAATGATAGTGTGCAGGAATGATTTACAATGCATGTACAAGGAAAACTTCCAAAAGAGGGGCACTTAAAACAGTTTTCAAACAAATCTGGAGCTCTTTGGAATTCTTTCTTACCTCATCACTCAGATGAAACTCCTATAGATGTTACTAAGACCTAGCAAGAATAAATAATGGAGATTGGACCGCTGCAACAGCATGAAAAGAAAATCGTATTTTCTTCCCATTTGAATACAGATTGAGTGCCTTTATAAAAGCTGCTGAATCTATAGGCTAGTTTGCCAATGCATCGAACACAACCAGAAATAATGGCTTTGTTTCCATAGTTTTGATTCACATCAGTGCAGGTGGGGAGATCACCCAATCCCCTTCAGGTTTTGTTCAGTCTCCTGAAATTCCCAACAAAAGCACCAATTAGTGACATTCGTAGTGTTTTTTTGTGATGAACATATTTGTCTGCTGAAATTCAACTGCTTTCACTGAGATAATTTTATAGGCATTAAAAGACAGCAATTTTCTGAGCTGGATTCAAACCAGCATCCTAGGAATAAAAGGTTGTATGGCACTATTGCCAGTCTACGTAGCTATACAATCTCTTTTTAAAACACAATTCATCACAAAGCCCCATCACAGTTTGAATTGAGGGTTTTATTTCTGTAATATAATTGCAAAAAACAGAACCATAAAATGTGTAAGATTTGGCAAATGGTACTGCAATTGTCTGGAAATTAAGCATGGAAAATATTTTGATGAGAACATTTTAAATGGTTTTTGAGCTAGGCTGTGGCCAGTTTCCTTCTAAAATACCATGTCATTAGAGATGGTTTAGTGACTTAGTATTAGCAGATTCCTGTCTATGTGATGTCTAACACCCTTGCAGTAAATTCTTAAAATAATGTGTCAGAATAGCTCTGCCTCTCTATTAAAACATAATCAGAGGCAGGAAAAAGGAAAAGAAAGGAGTTGTAACAGTTAGATTCTAAGGATGAACAATCATATCAAATATTTAGGAGCACTGAATGATAATTGAGAAAAGAAGTGAAAATCTATATTATCATACACGCACACTCCATAGAGCTGATGTGTCTGCATTTGCAGAGAGATCAACTGTTTAAGGAAAGGAATCCAAAAATATGACCTCTCTTCTGACCTTTTTTCTCATCTTGTTTTTTAATTTCTGCCAAACATTACCTGCTAGTAGAACTGTCACTCTCTGCTTTCCTTAAAGAAACTGGTGTGTCACTTTCACTTTCAGAAGAATTGCAGTGAATGCAATAGAAGAAAAGACTAGCGCATTAAAGATAACACCTACTGACGCAGTAGAGCATAAAGAGCATGTGAATTGTGTACTGTGGATACAGACACTTCCTTGCCCGTGTCACAACATTCCCCAAAACTCAAGTGATAGGGATATGATAAGAGGTACAGCATATGGCCAATCATCACTGCTGGAAATTGAGATAGACAAAGACAGTACTTCCCTTGGTAGGGATCTTTCAAATTATTTTGCAGATAAAAGAATAATTTCAGGCCCGATTGAGCTGTCTTTCTTTGTGAAGGTGAACCTTGTTTGTGAAATGCAAGTTTTTCCTACTTAACTTCAAGTTAATGTCATTCAACAAAGTACCCAATAAATTGGACCTGTATTCAGCTCTAATAATAGGGAACATTCGTAACATTGAAAGGGTACAAGTGTTCCTCCCACCAACTCGCCAGGCATAACTCCTGCCAGAAGCAGCAGCAGAAAACCTGGATTTCCATTTTTTATGAGAAACAGAGTCAACAATGAAGTGACAGGCACTGAGTTGCTTGAGGCAACTGTCCATGGCACGTATGCCTAGATCCAGCCCTACAACATGACTACATGCTATGGAAAACATCCCTGGTACTGTCCTGTCCTGGGCAAAGAACACTGTCTAAGCCAAATCCAGTATCACCCGATTTGCTTACAAACTCCCTAAAGTCATGCCATTTTGGTTATAGCACTCTTCTAATGAACATAGGCCAGTTGACATGAACTGGGGACGGTTGACTGCCTCAAGAAAGACAAAAGCCATGAACCTGTATGTTTTATACTTCCAAAGAAGCTCCAAACCAGACAGGCAGGAAGAGTTTCCTGCTGGTAATCTATAGGAAGACAGATGTGACTTTCAGTGTGTTCATTTTGTTTTCCTTAAAGATCCCGTAGCTTTGATTAACTATTTTTTTTCTGCCCCAGGACTTTCACTTCTTCCATCTTCTGTTTCCTAACAGGGCAAGTCTATTATCTATGTAGACTCCCAAGAGACAAATTCAACAATAATTCATCACTGAGCTTCTCTAATATGTTCAACAAATCATTTATATTTATATTTTATGTAGGAAAGTTACACATTGATGAGGAGAATTATCCACAAATTCCCCTGCCATAATCTTGAATGCTTCATAGGAATGTTTCTTAAGTAATGGTATGGAAAGGAAAATCAACGATCAAAGTTTATTTGCTTTTAGAGTATATTGAGTCATTTTCTTTATGACATCAGTATTCCTGTTCATAACCCAATTTATGAGCAAGGCAGCTATCAGCAAATAGAGATGATGGGATCAGAAAATTAAGTATGTAACAATTCACATCATCTTCTATTTATTGAGGGAATGGAGGTTGAAGTTTCCAGTCCTTCAATGGAAAAAGACAGTAGCAACAATATGATAAAAATGAAGAAAAGCCACCTGGGAAATCAAAATTAATCAATTCAAAACAAAACTTTTAAGATGACAAAAATACATAGGTCTACTGTTTTCTTGTTTGTTTGTGTGTTTTTTTTTTCTTTTCTTTTCTTTTCTTTTCTTTTCTTTTCTTTTCTTTTCTTTTCTTTTCTTTTCTTTTCTTTTCTTTTCTTTTCTTTTCTTTTCTTTTCTTTTCTTTTCCTTTCTTTTCCTTTCTTTTCCTTTCTTTTCCTTTCTTTCCTTTTCCTTTCTTTCCTTTTCCTTTCTTTCCTTTTCTTTTCTTTTCTTTTCTTTTCTTTTCTTTTCTTTTCTTTTCTTTTCTTTTCTTTTCTTTTCTTTTCCTTTCTTTTCTTTTCCTTTCTTTCCTTTTCCTTTCTTTTCTTTTCTTTTCTTTTCTTTTCTTTTCTTTTCTTTTCTTTTCTTTTCTTTTCTTTTCTTTTCTTTTCTTTTCTTTTCTTTTCTTTTCTTTTCTTTTCTTTTCTTTTCTTTTCTTTTCTCTTGAAAATCAAGCACTAAATAAGACATTTGACTCCTCTGAGTTCTTCCAGATAAATGTTACATTATGTTTAGGTTGAATTAGAAATGTTAACTATAGTAGTCAAAACTCTTATGTTCTTTGTGTTTGACAACTGATTTTGCCTTTCTGATAGCATCTAGGGAAGAGTACTGGTCAATACCTCAACATGACAGCAATGCCATGAAGAAAATAGATGGTAACTGTAGAAAAAGAGCCCTGGAATTGGCCTGTTTTTTTTTTTTTTTTAACCCGAAATGCACAAACTCCTAATAATTGTATTTTGCCGCAGGTCAGCAATTTTCTGATATCCAGGTGCATCAGTGAGTCATGTGCCTGCATGGCAGCTGGCCAGCCTGCCTGCTGACGTGAACCGACCTGCTCTGCACCTCAGGACTGCTGCTGGGTGCGCGCTGGCAGAGGCAGGGAGGAAGCAAGCTGTCTCCTATCCACCTGGACTTCCCAAGCAGATCAGTTCCTCTGCTTGAAAATGGACTTTTCTCCCCTCCCTTAGGCCATTTCAGATTCTCCCCTCAACAGTGTGCAACTGAAATCCACTTTCTCAGCTCAAGACAAAAATCCTTTGAGTTCCTTTTTACTGTTTAACCTCATTATTTGTATGGAGAGCACTTCCCTTTCTCACCCTGCAGGCATATACCTGCTGCCAACACTTTATGAAAATTGGTCTGGTTATTCTGTCTGGTAATTGTACTTGAGGATAGATGAGCTTACTTTTGTCATTTTGGAAGCCTCTTACAAATCATGTATCTGAAAGATGGATTTAGGTTCAAACGTTACTGAGTTCAAACATTACTGAGTTCCTCCTCCACTGGAGATTGGTTGTGGGAACAAAGAGGAAGTGAAGAAAAGAAAAATGAGGGTGAAACACAGAGCAGGCAGGGTAAAAAATGCAGAAGGGTGGTGTGAAAGGTGGAAGAGAGGAGGAGAGAGAGGCAAACTTTAATGTAAACATAGATGGCATGGCCAAGGGAGGGATTTTCCACCAATATTAAGTGGATGAAAACCAGAGCTAAGCAGTACATTACTACTGCTACCACAACTAAGCCTCCCTGCCATGAGGCAAACATCACTCCTGTTGATACAAAATCAGTGCAGGAGAGTGGGAGGGAGAAGGGAGGCAAAGAGGGGAGTCTAAATGCTTTTATTACAGAGCGAAGCTTAAAGACTTATGCTTATGATGACCATCCTGGTTCCAAGCAAAGCCAAATGTCTACAAGGAAACTCATGATTTGCAGCCCCTGCATCCATACATGTTTTAATCAAGATAAATCTATTTTTAAAGGATTCCCCAAAGAAGCTACACCTGTTGGTGGTACCTCCTACACTTGTCAGACTAGCCTCTCTCCTGGTTCTGCATTCCCTCTCTACGCGTGCACAAAGCTACCACCCAACATTGCCTCCTCACCCGCTAGGAGCCCTACACCTTATGACATTCACTTCTTACCTCTATAACAAACATATCTTGCTCCCTGGTGTATGTTGTGTATTAAAATGTGTTGTTGGCATGAAGGTATTTTATAGCAGTAAGGGTCTATGTAATCTCATAGAGAATTTTGTGTATCATTCTCTCAAGAGGAAGCAACTCAGAATGGAAAAGGTTCAGGAGATGTCTCTAAAAGAGCAAGGCAAGGATAGGAGATCAAGGCTGAGGGGGAAGGACCTGGCCTCTAAATACCCCGAGGGAGAGCAGAAGAGTTATTTCTTAAGAATAACATTAACTCAGAAGACAAAAAAAAATGATATGAACTAGTCATAAATAAATGTCATCTGGGAATTACAATATTCTTAACCATCTGAGTAATTGGTTTCTTGGAACAGCCTTCCAATTAAACCTGGGAGAGGGTATGGGGAAAGCCCAACTAGTTTTCCTATGAAGCTTGATAAATTTATGCAAAAGAAAAGGGTGGAAAAAGCAGCAGTGGCAGGGACTGGGCTGAGAGCTTCATACTATTAGCATGACTTGCAAACCTTATCGGAAATATTCAATATTCAACCTGGGAAATGATACAACAATTGCAATTACTTTTTGAAATTGACCAGCAGAGATTTTTAAAATATATGGAATAACATATGTTGATTCAGTATAATTCTTCTTTAGTAATGAGAATGTCATGCAAGATAACATGATCTTGTGTAAGAATATACACTATCACAAAGTTGTTTTTTGCTAGCAAAATTATACTCTCATCACAGTTTTCAAGTTTGCTGGATAATGCCTGCTTTTCACAAAATCATTTTATTGGCATTAGTAATGGTATAACATGGAAATTCATTACTGTCAGAGTTCTGTGTGACCTTTTCATTAGTTTGCCCAAGATTATGTAAACCTGTTATGTAGTGGTGTAACATTGACATTTTTTTCCCTATTTCTCTGAGACTTCCCTATGACCAAAGATATGCTATGTTGAAACATATCAATGGGTTAGACAGTTCCTCAGCAACATTTATTTGAAATCCATGGGATGAAAGCACTTAGTTCCTGCAGATATAAAATATTTAACTTCAGAGGGTGCTGTAGAATATCCTCTTGAATTAGTGACAGTAATAGGAGGATTTCAATATTATTTGAAAAAGTGAATGCATTGTCCAACTGCTTTCCAAGTGCAGAATTCCACATGGACTGAAACCTGAGTGTCCCATTCAAGCCATCCTACAAGTCTGACATCAAACTCATATTTGTGATAAACATCAGATGTGAAATACAAGAAAATTCTGATTTTCTTAAATGACTATCCTCCATTCCAAGCGCTAAGGTAAAACCAGGAGCTCTGGGTAGTTACTGAACTCAGTGTATTTCCAGTATTTTCTGTTTAAAGGCATATTTCCTACTCTTGACATCATGACCTGTGGGAAGAACTTCAAAACAAAGAACGAATTTTAAAGGAAAGGGAAGGTGCACGCGCATTAAGATGAATTTATTTACAGATAGGAATGGAGCGCTGCAATTGTCCTCCTTTTTCACTGTCCTCAGAACTATATATGCCACTTTCTCTGGTTGATGAAGTTCACTGGAAACCAGCACCCACGAAACAGTTCTCTTTTTTTTTTTTTCTATTTTTATTATTTTTCCCTGCTTTCTCTTTCCGTCTTTGTAGCTGATTCAGTGCGATGTAGTGTTCCAGATGGTCAGTCTGTGAAGCAGACACTGACTTTTTCTAAGAGACAATGTTGATTCCCTTTGGACACAGATCAACCTCCTCCTCCCACTCCCCCATCCACACTAATTCACAAATTTTAATCCCCAGTAAACACAGTGTTTAAATATGGGAGGAAAGGTGGGCCACAGCCTGCTCAGCTGACACAGGGAGCCGAGCTGGCGCAGGCAGGATGTCATTAAGCAGAGTCTGGTACCTTTGTTTGCAGAAGCGATGAAACCAGCTGGCCCTGCTATGCTCGACTGAGAGCTAGACAAGTGAGGGAGGATCATATGTGAATGGGAAGAGATAGGAGAGGGGTCTAAAAAAGAGAGTTGACAAGCTGAAGACAGGATCCAAGAAAAAGTGATGAAAGTCTTACTGGATATTTTAGTCCATGCCAATAACATCAAAATTCTGCAAACCTCTCTGTCCTCATACGTAGTGCTGAATGCTAATCTATTCTTATTTGCAACACTTCCATATTCATCTGCTCTAATGCAAAAAGAAAAAAAAAGAAATTCCTAAATAAAAATGGTGAAAAAAGCAACATGTACTACTTTTTTATTTTCAGAGTGCTCTGGTCCAAAGTAAAATGGGCAACATGATAGAGTTGTTAAGAAAAAATAAATAAATGCACCCTGAGTATTTAAGACATTAGAAGGCATGAGAAAGGTAATAATAATTATGAAAGAGTGGAAAAAATGCTTGTACTTCCAATCTCTTCTTAGAAGCTTAAAACAAACAAACAGACAAACAAACAATACACTTATTAGGGCACTTAGGGCATAGGATTAGGTAATCTGTGTGAAGCCTGATCTATGCCGTAACATTTTATTGCTATGAAAAGTTACTTTTCAACCAGACTTCCTTGGAAGATGAGGTATATGCAGTTAAGTTTTCTCTTCCGCATGAGTCCATTGGCCTACTGCAAACGTGATGTAGCAATAATCTCAGGAATATGAAGTGCGTACAAACATAGTGAAAACCAGCAGGTGGTGAAATGAAAAAGAATCTACTGAAAGCTTCCACTGAAGGAAGGGTGGTAGCATGAGCACTCATAAGCTGCTCTTTTGGTCCAGTCACAGCATCCCAGCTAGTCAGTTCACCTTATCTCGATATCTAAGATCGTAGACGTGGACAAAAGACCAGAAGGCACTGGGAGAAACAGAGCCCATAAGGCTGAGGGAAGCCTGCAAAGCGTTGAAGTCCTCATAGTAAGGGTGGTATATGAAGGTAGGACATAAACCCATTGAAAATGAAGTTCATCAGTTCCAGCATTTTCAGAATGACTTGTTTTGGTTGTGTCCTGACAATCTCTACTGAGAATTTTCTAACACTAGAAAAATCTTGAATTAACACCACAATAAGTAAGCCTTTTCTTTTTTGGGACACATTGTGCCAGTTGAGGCTGTTTCATAATGCTAACACAATGTTAGCACATGCAGGGTGACAGTCAAATAGTATAGCTTCATATGTGGAAAATCCCTCAGGAATTTCTGGCAGACAGTGAGAAATCTGTCGGTCCAGCGTATACCACAAAATATTATTATGTGTCAACATGATTTAATACAGTCCCTGGCATTTTCTAACCTGGGAAACTCCCTTGGAACCCAAGCACATCATTTTTTACACTAACATAGGGCCACAAGCACTCCAGTTTTACATACAGCAGAAGGTACATAAGTATTATACATACATGACAATGTACATAAACACAAATCAACCCTATTTAGCTTTTTTCTACTCAGATATCCAACATATCTTTTCCAAACTTAGTGATTCAATCTGAAAACTTCTAAAAATATTTGCAGTCCTGTAAGCTGCATTGTAGAATCAGAAACTCAAGCAAGGCAATTGCCTTTTACAAAGCCTCTGTAAACAGGACCAGAAAAGAAGGCCTGGGTTTGGACCCATCAGAAGGCAAGGTAACTGCTGGCAAAGTTAATCTCTTTTCTCATGGAAAGTCCCACTGATACAAACTTGAATAAAGCCACAGCTGAAGCAACTGTGGAGAAGAGACAATCAGCAGCACAAAAATGACAACACTTCCCCTCAGCAGGCTCCCCGGTGGGGCTGGAGCACCCCTCTCTTGGTCCATAACTCTTGGCCACATTCAGTTCATGCTGTCTTCTCCACTGTCCAATGACAGGCTGTTTACATTTTGAATTTTAATTTCACCTTCTGTTCTGTTTCAGTCCCCAGCAGCAAACTATAATGATCCTAATTGCTCATTCAATGAAGCAAGAAGAATAAGGGATGGAGTGGAGAAGGCTTTGACGACACTTGAAAAGCCAGGAGTTTTCTCTGAAGATGAGCCCAAGCTGAATTCCTGGAGCAAATCTTCCCTCCCTGGACTCTCAGAAGGAAACAGAAATCTGCTCATCTTTCATAATCCTCACACTCAGAGACCTCTGATCATCACTGCAGGCAAAATGAAAATCCACAGACCTTCAAGATCTGGATTTTATCAGACATGGAGCCATACTGGCCACATCTCCTTGCACAAAACTGGTAGCCCTTGTTGGGAGGAGGCATAGCAGAAAAGAAAGACATGGTAGTAGCTACCATAATGATTCCTGAGAGCAATTTTTTCCAGGACTTGGAGCATATATTTTGATGTAGATAATTGAAAGCCTCTGTGGTAAAATATGGGAATAATGGGAATGAAATAGCCTATCTTGTTTGTGATTATGTGGACAAATGTGTTAGCATTTTATTGAGACATCTGAAGACAGTTAAAAAGGCATTTTGCTGAGCAAATCAAGCATTTAGTTACCTGCCAGTCCATTCGAAGATGAAATGTGGATGCTGAATAAAACTAAAAATGCCTATTTTTTGAAGGAAAAAAGAGCTAGGATTTTGTTTGACCTGAATTATAAAACAGAGCAGATGCATTTTTTCCATATCAAAGGTGCTTGGAGATAAGAAACCTTTTTTTTTTTTTGTTATCAGAATTAAATCAGTTTTACTGGAATTCTCACTGGTACCTCCTCTTAATCTTGGGAAGTCTCTCTTGAATTCGGTGTTTAAGCACAACAATACTAATTCTTTTGCTGTCTGCAAGGGAGGTAGATACTTCAGAGCTCTGATCTTAAGTTGTAGGCATGCAAGTCTCACCAAAATCCAGATCTGGTCTCTGAACTTTTTCTGCATATAAATTTTTGGCAGAGCAGAAAGTGGCTGTAGATTCCTCACCAATATAATATCCCAGGTAGATTCTGAGTATATGTTTATCTTGGGTATTGCCCCTGTTAGCACTCTTCAAGACACAGTTACCGATAGCCTTGCATCTGAGGGCAAGCCATCTGGAAAAGCTTAATGTCAGTTAAAGCCACAGGTAACAGCTTTCTGAACAGCCCAGTTTCCTCAGTCTTCTGGTCTAAATTTAAACTTTTGTATCCTAAACTGAACTGTTGAAATAATGTTTTGCAAAGGCCTACATTTCCACGCAACTGTAGCATATGTATCTGGTTCCTAGGGCAGCAGATAATCACTAGGGCAAGGTGCCATGAACACAAAACGAAATGATGGTTTCTTAGTACTCTCCATGCTTGCCTTAGCACTTAAAGTTACTGAAGGTGGATGTTAAGCTTCCCCTGAGCATCAATTTTCCTTACCCATGAATGTGGGACAAAACTACCATATCCGCCAAATCTGCTTGAGAGCAGGCTTGTGTGTACCCTTCTTACTTTCCATGTGAATATCAGTTGCAAATTAATACAGCTGGCATTCTGCCTACCTTGACTTTGTGGAGAAAATATTCCACTGATCTGCTTACCTGGCTCACCAAAACTGCCACAAATTAGTTTATTTTTAAACCACTTAGTCATGGAACTTCTTTCTTTCTCATAAATTATGTAGTAAATTATATCTTGCAAAATCCTATTTTTACATATCAGATTATACAGACTATACTTTAAACAAAGAATTACAAATTTGTGATTTATTTAAATTATTCTTAATTCATTTCCACTCCCTGTTTTCCAGCAGAAGAAAAAGCAGTCCAAACCCCACAAACATCCTTTCCAGTCACCTTCTGACTGAGAATCCATATTTCATGCTCTTGATATTTTTTGGCAGCAGACAAAAGTGTTTGCTTTAAATCGTGACTGTCCTCCATTTTTTGTTTATCAGTAATGACACCGTTCTGTCACCTCAAAGATTATATTTCTAACTTACAAGGAGCCATGTGATGTACTGCCAACAACACCGGGATTCAATTAGCTGCAAGGGGGTCTGATGCAGATAGAGGAAGCCTTTTACAATCTCTAAAGGGAAAATGAGAGAGAGAGAGAGAGAGAGAGAGAGAAAAAAAAAAAAAGGAACCATACTAACCGGCCACAATTCCCACATCAGAAAGAGCCAGCCTCACCAAGTCTATTTTCCAAGCCCACCATGAGTTACCTGTCGCTATTTTGTAACTGTTAACCTATGACAAAACACCGTAGAAGTGGGTGTCTGAAACCTGACAGTCAGCTCCAATCATCTTGGTGAGGTGCAGTGCTGGAGTCTCATCTGGAGTGCTGCAGTCTCATCTGTTGCCTGGCAGTCTCTGTCTTCATAGGGCTGAATTCTTTCTACATTAAAAACCCAGGAGAGAGAATTCTGTGGTAATTACATACTTAGAAAACTGATATATCCTTTTCGGGGAGTTCGGAGAATGTTGTTAGCTCTGGGAGTCATGTGATAATGATTTGATATATGTGGAGTAATACACAGTGACTATTGCTTTATAATGAATACTTCAGAGAATATATACTTCAGAGAAGAAAAGTCAGGGTATACTATACATTTCATTTTACTGGCAATGAGCTACAAAAGGTTTGAATCCTAAATCAACTGATGGTTGTGTAAGAGAAGGATGTGACTTAAATAGATTTGAATGTCAGGGCAATTGCTCATAATAGAAAGGATCTTAGCAGCAATTGCAGCTTATATTTAGTGCTAAACCAATATTAATATTGACTGCATACAAGATGCATTGCTGAGACACATTTTAGATAAGAATAAAGCTTTGCCCTGCCTTGAGAAACACAGACTCCGTGGGCACTCAGCTACATCGGCTGCCTGCTCTCCTCTGCGGGACAGCCCTGATGTTGCAGGACTGGTGCCAGAATATCTTCTTGTTCTGCATTTGACATGAGAAAATAAAAAATCTCTAAGTATTTACTCTTGGCATGCTTGCCTTGGCTAATGCCACCTGATACTAAAGAGTTTTCTTCTTCAAAGGCTTAATCCTGAGGATATTAGTTGTGTACATCTCCACAGACTGAGTAAAGCTTACAGGAGTCAGCATATAAGGCATGAGCAGCTAGAGCCCCTTCACTCCAAAGGAAAAATGGAAGTGAATGAAACTGAGCCAAAACAGACACTGCACACAGAATATGGCTACACATACATTCTTGCAGAACTGAATCATCTGCCTATGATTTGAAAGAAAGAAAAAGGAAAAAACAAACAAACAACAACAACAAAAAAAACCAGAGATGTCAACAGCTGATGTTTCAAACAATGTCTAGTGAGTGAGAAGTCTGGGTGAGTTTGCAGTCTCCTGTTTGGCACTTGGATACTGCCGTGAGAGAGCCGGTCTGACAACACAACTACAAGGAGCGGGGAGGCAAAGGCACAGAGGTGCTGCTGCTGCAAAAAAAGCACACTCTAGCTTTAACTCTAGTATTTAACCAGCAGCTCTCAGGTTGGGCCTCCTTGCTTGAACCATCAAGCATCCTCCTCTCATCTTCCTCCATACACAAAATAACCTGAACTCTTCTTGTTATGGTCATATCTGCACCATCCTCACCTCTTTTCAATTTCCACTCCCTTTCCTCCTTTTGTCTTCTCTGCCTCGTTAGCTACACCTGTGTGTGGAAGTGCATGCTACCGAAGCAAGCAGAGCAGCCTCCTGCAGTTGTATCTCTTCTCTAGAGACTTGGGGTGACCAGGCTGTGATTCTGTCTCTAGCTTTTCCAGTTGTAACGTCTGCTTTGAGAGTTCCTGTAAGGAGCTTGTGTGAGTTGACTGCTCGGTTAGCCCACAATCAGAGCCATTATCCTGACAGATAATAATGCATTCACAGCACATCTTTTTTTTTTTTCTGCCTATATTTTAATTTTATTAGGATTACAGGCACTTTTTTTTTGCCTTATCTCTCATGTTAAAAATAATACGCAGGGCGTATTAAATCCTGTAAGTGATAGTGGCTATCTTAGAAGCAGACAGAAATCACTTTGGAGAATAATCCGTTTATGGTAACATAGTCTCTTAACACTTACCACTGAAAGCTGCGGAATTTCTCTCGCTCTTAACAGGTATATACACACATGTGTTTCCTGTCTTCTGAAATTAGAGGCACTGTCATTTTCCACCGAAAACTTTTATCTTTCTGGATCCTACTGAAGTATCTACTCTCAGTGATATCTTGCTGCAGAAAGTTACACAGGCTAGTTATACCTTATCAGCAGCAGAAAAAATAGAACCCAAACTGCTCCTTTTTTTTTCAGAATTAAAGTGTGATACACAGGCATTGCACAGATACCTAGTTCATTCACAAGCACAGGAAAGTAATAGGATGCCTTTTTGAGAGATATTTTATGCTGTTGTTCATCCCTGCTGCTGTGTTGTACACATATAGGTCTAACAGGAATACTGTGATCATCTAATAACAACCAGGAACTCTGTAATGTTTAGCTAGATGTCGATTCATTGATTGCACCAAAAAAGCATTGGTTCTCCAGTCTTTAATTAAACTTGGTAGCAATTTGTCACCACTGAACAAAAACACTGAACCTTTTTCCTTCATGCAGACTAATCCAGAGAACAGAAAGATTTCAAGACAGAGCTTCAGATATATGTCCTTCTTTTGCCAGGCAGCACATACAAATGAGGACATCATATAATACTATGTGGTCCCCCTTGTGCAATAGAGAAGCAATGGAAAACTATGGATTTCAAGTCAGCCTGCAGGCAATGCCCATTTTCTTCTCTAAGTAGAATGGTAAGTTTTGTATTGACGTAGGAAAACAAACATTGCTGCAGTGTTGAGGCTATCCGTCAGAGAGGAATGCCACCATCCAGTACAGCCATGCCTTCCTTCATGGAATGAGCTACAGCTGCATGTAAGGTAATTTTCCCCCCTTTCCAGCTTGTTCACAGCCCTTGAAGTAATTTTTTCCTCCACTTCCAGCTGGCTGGGATCAGAACTACAGTACTTATATCGTGCTGGAGCAGCACTATAGCGGGCATCTCTGTCTACTGGGAAGAGCAAGCTAGAGTTTAGCCTAAAAACAGGAGATGTGGTCACCATCACTGCAGTGGGGCATTTTATGCCATCTTTCTTTGTCTGTTAAATGGGGCTCGCTGTCTTTATCAGTGAAGTGTTTTGTCACACAGAGGTGAAAATCTCTATAAACAACATTACCATGATGACTGCATGCAGGAAAAAAAAATGCCATAGTTAAGGAGTTAATGGAGCTCATGCTCCATTACAGCCAGCACATGTGCTGGGCTAATCAGGAAGAGATCTGGCCTCATATTGACTATCCGAGAGGACAGTCAAAGAGAAGTACAACACAAACAGAGCCTGGTGATCCTGCAGGTTGCACATGAGATGACCTTGAACAGGTTACACCTGAGATAACTGCAGAACTGTAGGTGTCACTACATGGGAGCTTCAGATCTGGTCTCTGCTTTAGCCAGAATGGACTTGGGACAGAACAGACCTGCAGTTACAAGCACTCCCAGCCCTGTCTGCCTCGCCGTACTTTGGGTAATCTACTTAGTGAAGATTGGGCAAGTACAGGTCTTCACAAATGGCTGTGTGCAAGATATCCCTGGATAACCACAGCATCAAAGCTGCATGGCAGCCTGATGGCTTTGACTACAGCTTGGAAGTCAGCAGAAACAAGAGATGAGGAGGGGGATGCATTGTCAGGGTAATATTTGTGTGTGATTAAGGCACTGTAGTTACCTCAAGCAGCTTCTAAGAAACTTGAGCAAGATGAACTGATCAGAGCCAACATGTAGCTAAAACATCTGAGGATCCAAGGCTCCCCATGCTATGTAGCCCACAAAACCCTTGCAGAGTATATGCTGGAGATTCTCAGCATGCTCCTCTTCTCAGTGCAGTATATGGTGAACAACACTACCACAGTCCTACTTGTGGTAATACCAATAGATGCTCTTACTGGTTTCACCTCTCTTGATTGCATTAAAAATAGGGTTGAGACTAATGCTTGTCTGAATATCATAACTTGTGGCTTCAGAGCAAGTACCAGGACATAACAGGATTGTAGGAGATGCTACAGCAGTGGCACAAACAAAAATTCAATGGAAGCAGCTTTCCCATGAAAAGAAAATATTCAATCTTGTAATCTTAAGTAAGTTTCCCCTAAAGGCAGAAAAATCCACTTGCTGTCATTTCAACTTGATGTAAATCTAAGTGCTATAGTTTACCTGATTCTCAAACTATGGGAGCAAAGACACACGAAATGCAAGACAAAGATAACAAAATTGGAAATTAATCTATTTCATTGCTTGAGGATGGCACACACACACACACACACACAAAAAGGACAAATGGAACATAATCAGATAGCAGAGATGAGGTCATTAAGCACAATTTTGTCTGCTCTGTTAGTCTGCTTCCCCCTTTCCCTTTCCTTTTTAACACTCTAGAGGATGTCACTATGGGAACAGAAAGGGTAAAATGATAGTGAAGTGAGCTGGAGGTAAATAACGATAACCACAAAAGATAAAATTGATCAGCCTCTTTTTGTTCTACATGATAATTGCCTGATTACTCTTCAGGTATTGTACTTTTCACTCATCAGTGTCTTTTGTAAATAATAGAATAAGGCTATTTTGTTTTACTGTATTTGAGATCATTAAAGGGATTACACACATTACAGACTTCCAAAACCAGAAACACCAACACAAAACAATCTGTAAGTGAAGTAAAACATTAATCACTGTAAAAACAAAAACAAACAAACAAAACTATAATCTAAAATCTAAAAACTATAATGCTGCACAATAGTATTCTTCATGAAATGCCATAGATGATGGTACACACATAAATAAGCAAAAGGGACCTGATTTATGGTCTGATTCTTATGAGGTGTAGCGAAGACATCAATAAACTAGTAATTGATGAGTCAAAGAAGAGATGAAGATTACATAAATCAAGTGAAAAGAAGATTACCATGGATTAGTTCGTATAGTTATTAAGAAGAAGTTAGCATCCACTTCTTTTTCATTTTTGTGTTATTTTTTTATCACTTCTCTGCTTCTATTCATGTAGATTTATCACAGTGATTAAATTAAACTTTCAAGGAATGACTAATTCCTACAAACTAATACTGGAAGCTACTGTCCTTCAGTAGCTTAGTTGCTGTCCCTTCAGTATCAACCCAAGGATTCATTATGTTGCCCATCTGCTGCATGAGTAAGACCTGCTACTTCAGTTTTACAACTAAACTCAGGCAAAGATCAATCAAATGATTTGCCCACTCACCACCAGGCAAAGGGTTGGAGAGCTTTGTCCTACCACCAGGCTGCATTCCTTGGCAGCAGCAGCAAAGTTAAACTGACACCTTCCCAAAGACTTGCCAGGGTCAGAGTTTGTTTGGGGCTTTTTGACTTAGCTCTGTATACAGTTTGACACTGTTCTTCACAGCAGAAAAGAAGCTATGTGTGATATGTGAAATTTGGGCAGATTAGTATAGAGGAGAGCCTACCTAGAAGATTTGGGGGTTCTGTCTGAGGTTGCCAAAAGGGAACTGGAAGCTGAAAAAGTGAAGTAAGATGGCAGAGGCAGTGTAAGAACATACAAAGACTGAACTCTTTATGAGTCTGTTTCTTTATGCTACAACTTTGCCTCCTATTTTCCACAAATTATATATATATATGTTATGTTCCACAAATAACAAAACAGACGGGCATTTTACCTCCAGCAAGTGGTATTATTAACATAGCACAAAGTTGCCTTATTTGTGCTTGCAATGCAGGCAGTGATTAATTATCTTGATGGCATTTGCTGTAACATGCCCTGGGAGTTTCCCTGCAGCCTTGGCAAACTGCACTGTGCAATTAGCGCTGGTTACTTTTACTGCCAGTCTTTAAACATTCCCATCTAAAATACATCTCAAGCTGCTGCAGCGCATAAGGTAGACTCTTTCAGCAACTTGGGACATGTGCCAACAAGACTCATTTCCAACAGCTTGAACACAGTACCTGTTGACGATAACAGTCAAAATACCGCACCTTCATATTTCACTCTTTACCTGCACCTAGGCATCTACAAAGAAAAATGCCTATTTAGATCCTGATTTTAATTATGTACAGAAGGAGAACAATCATCTAGTCCGAACTCTTCTATATCCTTAAAAAGCATGAAATAGTGGAGACAGTTTTGCAAAACACTCTTTGCCTTATAGCGATGTACTGGTCACCCAACAGCCTTACAATTGCATTTCTTGGACAAAGTCATTAATATATGTTTGTTAAAATTTGCCATTACACTGAAATTCCATCATTCTCCAGGACATCTTGAGGTCAGATTTTATAGCAGCCAAACACTCACTGTATTTGTGATTTTTTTTTAATTCATGCAAATCAACAAATACTTACACTGCTTCACTAAATTAACTAACAGCTGCTGCTATCACAGTTACATGGAACAAGCTATAATCTCATCTGTCTTTCAAACAAAGGATAAATGGGACAGTGGTGCAAGTAACTTCTCTCCATAGTGTTTTTGTTCTTTATCAAAAGCATTTAATGCAGAGATCTGCAGAGCATAATTCTTTGCTGTTCAACATTTCCACTAAACCTCTAGAGTAGCTGGTCTGAGGTCATGAAGAGCTGTTTGCAGAACCATATTGAACAGCTTTTCTGTTAAAACTGTGATAAAGGTGTATTGGAAACAAAAGAAATGCTGAGGGTTGGCAGCAGCCCAGTGCTTTAAAACACTTTTAAACAGCTGTTGTGGAGACACAAAGAGTCTGTGGTCTCAAATCTGAACAAAGCTGTTAATGTATTGTATTTCATTCACAGGAAAAGATAGCAAAGCCATTACCAAAGACATGTGGGAATGCACAAGAATCTGTATGAAAAACTTGTGGCTCTTTCCAGTGCATCTATCTGTTCATTGTCTGGTGCTAAAAACAAAGACATCAATCCCTTTTTAAGAGAGCGGTTTTCTATGCTCCTGGACCTCAACCTGGCAGACTACTCCTGTGGAGGGGCTGATGGCATGTTTGATGTTATTGAATCTTGGCATCTTCTTAGTGAGAAATCTGGGATAAGGGGAATGAGATTTCTAGAAGCTGGTGCAAGAAATCTGCAGAGAATTGTCATACAATTCTTCTGGAAGGGTAGGGTTTTTCTTTAAGAATATCCCTTACTTAGAAAGGATTTACATAACTGAATTTTGCTAATCTAAATTCAACCACTAACTCAAAAAAGAGAGAAAGAAAGCAGGAAAATGCAGAAGTTTCCTCATTCCTTAAGAAGTTCCTTCCATGACCTGATTTTTGGGCATAGCTTGGGCCAGTTTTCAAGCTGCGAAAGATGTGCTTCATTAAACACAGGCTTACCCCCTATTTGCTCTCTGTTTCAGCTGTGAAATTCCAGCCCCATGCCCTTTTCCATTACTTGGCACAATGCAAGGCACACAGGCGACAGCTTACACCTGCGTAGTAAGAGGAGATTGCTGACTCTGGCTCTGCTACCATAACTCACTTCTGCTCTGGGCCACAGCAAAGGTAGCGGGGATTGGATAAAAGCTTCCCCAGATGATGGCTGGCTGCTTTCCAGACACTTTGCTCCGCGTGACTGACATAACACAATAGAAAACCTGGCTTACGGAGAGGAAGGTAAATAGCAACAGAAAAACTTGACGTGAGAACAATGTGATCCAATTATTATCGTGAGAACAATTGTAGTCTTTGGATTGCATTAAATTCTGCGCGCTGAGCTTTTTACCTTTAAAAATAAGGACATGTTTTTCTTGTGTGTGTGTGTGTGTGTTTTTTCTTTATGGGGGAGACAGGGATAATGTAAGAACAGAAAGACCTTTTGGACTACAGTAAAGTGAAAATGGATTTCTGTACTTAAGGAACCTTTAAGCAACTTTTCCCTCTTTGCTCCAGAATTAGTAGAAAACAATCCACATAAGGATTTTTCATAAGGAAGAAAGCATATATAATGAATAAACATTTTAAAACACCAAAGCTGGAAGAATCATACATGAAGATTAAGCAAACAAGTGTTACTGATTTTGTTCGTTTGTATGTTTTTTCCCTTATTTTTAACCCCTATAAAAGTGGTATACAGCTGCTGAAAATTGATAGGACTATTTGTTCAATTAAAGAGTAAAGTAGCTGTTTTGCTTTATGCACTTCCCTTAGTAATGTTGCAGCCCGTGTTTTTGCAAATATTTAGCCCAAGCATTTGCTCCAAAAAGGGAGTGAAGAAAAAGTAAAGAAAGGAATTATTGTTCTTCAGAAGAGCAGGGCCTACTTAAATGGAATCAACAAGACAAATGGTTTTATGAATAAATGAAGGAGGAAGAAGATGAACCCATATTCCCTTAGGACTGCTGCCATAGTTCTGTGAGGAGGGAGTTTGCACTCCTGCAGTGAGATAGGGAACTTCAGGCTTGCTCAGACCCAAGCCCAAGTCCAAGCTCTGCCTCTCAGGCACAGGCTCCATTATTTTTCCAGGAGGCATATCCACAGATACATCAAGTGAATGCAAGAGAAAAAAAGGAGAAAAAAAAAGTTTCTGAAGCTTTGCTTTCTCTTTGGTGATTATTTTTCCTGTTTATGTTTGTTTTCTTCTTCTTCTATTAATATCCTTCCATTTAGAAGCTTATAATTGACTGATCTGGTGGACTTGAATGTGTTTAGAGGCATCTCTGCAAGTTCTGCAGTTTAGAAAAATGTAAATAAGAACTAATTCAATTGAAAATAGAAAGAAGAAGAAAAAAGAGTAGTTCTTTCTTCTTGTAGTGATCTTGTCTGTGGCTGAACACCAGAAAGTTAGTCCTCCTTTGCTCCTGAAGCTTGTCTCTTGGATGATAAGGACATTGGCACTGAATTCAATGAGCACAAAATCATATCTCCGGGGAACATCCTGAAGCATGATGCAAACATGAGTTGTGCCTTAAAACATTCTTTTGGGATCAGAAAGGGTATTTTTTTTTCTCTCCGCCACCACAGAAGAGAGAGCTGAAGAGGTAGGAAAGACAGAAAACAGAAGAGAATATCTTCACATCTCTGCTCTGAAAGGCCTGCTCAGAACAAAGCATCTACTAATACTTGGTGCCTGTGCCTCACTGTGACTACATTTGTATGAGTTTATCCCCTGAATGACCTTTCAAATGCCACAATGTGCTTTATCTGAAGCAATAACACTTGGAGATCGATCTGACATGCACAGATGGGGGCATATTTTATCCAATGTGCTTTTATTGTGATTATCCAGCAATTTAACTTTCTTTTAAATTGAACATACCAGGCTTATATGAACTCTCAGTGTACACTCCCGCTATTTGAGCTCTACCTAAATGAAAACAAAAGCAAAACTATATCCGAACTCATTCAAAATTTTCTAAGAGATCTCTTATTGAGCAGACTGAAAAACAATATAGACACAGTCCAACATCACAGCCTTCTTCCACCTTTTTGAAAACTTTTCCATTTATTTCAGACACTAAGTATAGATATGGCAAAAAGTAAATATTATTGCACTTTGTGTTGTCCTCACTTCACTTTCCATTATTATAATGTTGCATTTGGGATAAAAAGCTTAAGAAAAAATTCAAAGAATAAATAAGTATTCATTTCCTCCTATCATCACTTAGCTGCTATGTATCTAGCATCCAGAGCATATTGGAGGAAAAATGCATCAACATCTAGTATTTTTGGTTTTGACTTAAGGCCCATCTTCAAGCACATTTGAAGATAATCTCTTTCCAGCAACGGAGTTACACCAGCTTCTATTAAAATATTCAAGCTTAAAAATTAATCTTTGTTATTTCAACATTGTGTCTGTCTGAGTACAGAAAAGTAAAGAACTTGGCAAAAGCCTCAGATGCTCTTTTTTCTTTTTCGTACAAATCTAAATAAATGCATGAAGAAGTGGCTTTGGTACTGTTTATATAAAGCAAAAACTATTCCTAATTCTACCAAATCATCACTGAGACTACAGTTGCTGCAGAAAAACAGGAGAAATAGGACTTTATTTTATGTGATAGTAGCTAGCTCTTCTGACTTCAGCACTGTTATTCCTGGCGTCCTCCAAAGTCAACACAAGAAGAATCACATGCAGAGAACTTTGGTAGATTTACTAGTAAAATAATAAGAGGATGGAAGAAAGCTTTTTCAGTCTAGTAGAGAAAAAAAAAAAAGAAAGCCTTTTAGGTATAAATGAGATTTCCTGGTCTTGGAAAACCACATGAAAGTTCATCTTGGAGTTCAAATATTCATAGCCATGCATATCTTTACAATAACAATATTAGGTGCGTGGTCATGATCCTGGGCTTATTTCAAATGGAATGAAGTACAACATATGGAAGAGCTGTTGCACACTAATGGAGAGGAAGCTGAACTCACTGAAAGAATTGTTAACTACAGGCTCTTTTCAGACCCAGAAAATGTGCTGTGGTTTAGTCTCTGAAGCAGCTGCAAGCTTGCAGTGAAAATGCAGAGAAGACCCATTGCAAAGCAGTATGCAAGTGTGAGTACACAAGCATTTGGCACGCTATGTGCTTTTGCAGGGTTTTCTTGCTCTTGCAGAGTACACCCTCCTCTCAGGGCTTCAGGGTGGAGGCACAGACCTAACATGCACAGTGTGGATCTACCCAGTATGCACACATGACACTCTACACTGAACTTGTGCTCATGGATATGTGAATATGTGTTGATCCATATCAGGGCTAGAACGGTGCTTGTCCCTCGCATTCACGGTGCACTTTGAACACAATTTCCCCCAGATGGAAAGTGACAGTTCCAAGGAAATTATTGCAGAAGACTTACATATGCAGCAACTTGCACACATTGCAAATACACACAGTTTCATACCCAGAAACATTTCAAAAAAAAATCTAACTTCAGTTTCAGTGCATACTGAAGATTAAAAAAAAAAAAAAAAAAAAACACACTGCACAAGAAACTAAATATGCCTCAATGATTTACTTTTCTGTCAGAGTGTGTCGCAGCATCTATCCTACCTATGTGATATTTTGAGAGCAGTTTGTCCCTGGGTTGATGAAGCTTCAGGAAACTTTAGGGTTTCTTTTCTGAAGAGATTTTCCCTACAGAGAGGACAGAGCAAGACACAAAATATCGCCGTAGTGCACAGGACATCAGACTTTTTTCGTTGCTTTAAGAGGAACGTGAAGGCAAATGGGTCTCTGCAGCACAACTTCCCATCCAGCGTGAGATCACTCTGCACCATACCTTGAGGACACAAGAGGGGCAGCAGACGAGCATAAGAGTGTCTAAAGCTCCAGCTAGAATTGGGATGTATCAGGCAATAAGTCAGGCTCTGCAGAGGGTCATGTTGCTAATACATTGAACACAAGCATAAGATGTGAGCCAGATAAAAGTCCTGGCTCCATTCATCTATGTTTAATTTGGTGCCAAAATCTGGCTTGGCGTAGCACCCTGCTCTCGCTTTACATGTGTGATTTTTATGATATATTGAAGCAATGGCAAAGGAGAGAGGAAGCAGGGACCTGTCCTCACACTATGATGTCCAAAAACCCCAAAATCTTCTGTCACAAAAACAAATAAACAAACAAAAATACCAAGCAGCATCTGTGTGTCTTTTCAGCTTGATTTGTGCTCTAAAGTGATAGATAAACACACACAAATCAGAGAAAAATGTATTTCTGAAAATTACACATTATCTCCAGGAGATAGGAGGAGGAAGAAAAGCAGTGTCTTAATACAGGGAGTCTTGGTAACAGCTACTATCTTGCTGCCCTGCTGATGGTACTATCAAGTGGATCCTCAAGTAAGGGAGGCTGCAGGGTGTCCCACCTGAGGGTCTCTCCCATAAACAGTAACAGACAAAGCATGAATCAGATGTAAAAAAAAAAAAAAAAAAAAATGGGGGTGGGCAAAAAGGAAGAAGTGCTCCCCACTATTTCCCTAACCATGTTTTAAGAAACAAGAATCTTTAGGAAGAAATTGATTCTATGACCCCAGTAGTTTCCCTTGTGATTTCTCTTGGCTCTCTGTTTTCAGAGCTGCAGCTGCTGACAGCTCTAAGAAAGGCCTCCTGCTTTCCCATGTATCTTTATAATGAAACCTTTTTCTAGGAAAGTGAGTAAGAAGGGTTGCAAGATGAAAAGGAAAGAACACATAAAAGAAGACAAAAAGAAAGCAAAGATGTTTATTTAAAGTACATGCATATTTCTTCTGAAGTATTCAACTACTAAACAGCAGACAGGCTTGAGACACTTGATGTTCAACTATTTTTTATGCTACCATCTCAGAGAGCAGGGTTAGGGTGAATTCCGTCAACCTATGTATATTTTTCTTTCTTCTAAGGAAAAAAAAAAAGAGAGATTGCTAGTCCTTTTAGAGATATTTCAAAAACAGCTCTTGGCTTTTGAACAAATATTCTTAAAAAGAGATTCTAATCCCATACAGGGAGGGAAGTTAAACAAAATTCATACAAGTCTGTGTGCCTCTTCAAGAACACAGACGCACACACAATGCTATCAGAAATATGTACCACAGGAAAACAAAGCAAAAGTAAAAAAAAAAACGGCATTCTATCCAAAAATAAACCCCAGCTATAGAAAAGGCTATTGGATTCATTCCAGGCTCACTTTCATGTAACAATGCAAAGTACATTCCAGAGAGTTGCATCTCTGGTTAATACAGGATATCGGAATATAGAATAATGGTCTATATCTAAGTGATACAGGATACAAGAAAAAGCATAACTCTCAGAGACCTAGTAACTAAAGGGATACAAACACTGTTTTACATACTTCAGACCTTGATCTAACCCCAAGGGAAGGATATTCTATTGCAACAGTATTTAAGAATGAAGAACAGCATTCAGCAGAGTATACCTTCAAAAACACAAAGCTAATTAATTCAAGACAGCAGCAGAAGACTTGCAGAAAAACTTTGCATATGTTGTTCCTATACTGAGGAGGGTCTATAAGCCTTCATTTGTGTGGGTAACTTACATTCACTAATGCTGTACTTCTGAAGTCAGTAAAAAAGTTCACATGATGTCTTATAATGTAAGCAATGCAAGATTTATAGGGACAGAAATCATATTTTCATAGGCATTAATGTATCTGGGATGCAAACTTTTGGATACACAAGCCCTTCTGCATATATATGCAAGTAAATAAGCATTTTCAAGGCAAAGTTCTGGTAAAGCATCATATAACTTCAACAGAATTAATATCTATTGACAACAATCAGACAACAAATTCCTGATGTCTGTATATGTGTGTCGACTGCAAATTAAAAATCATTAGGAACATTTGTTCTGAGTAAAATCAGGATGGAGACTACAAACTATGTAAAGCTGGTATACAATAAAACTGCGAAGATACATTAAGTTATGTAGTAGGTACATGAAAGCGAGGAGGACAGCTACTGATATTCTCCAGCAGGTAGTCTTTCAGGCCACTGAAATTTTTGAATTGTATCCTAGTTTATCTGCACAGACACTGCTAATCTGAAGGATTTCTAAATTAAATTGGTTCATGGAGTAGTCCTGCAGCAGGTTTTGATATAGTTTTCCCTGCTAAATCACTTTGTAAATCTGAGAACCATAAATCATGTAGATTGTTTGTTTTTTTTCTTTGTTTAGCAAGTTTCTTGGAGAAGAAGAGAAGAATGGCTGTGAGATCCAAACATTGTGTTTGAAAACAGAGAGATGAATTGGATGCAAATTTTCTTATTTCTCTTGAGGAATATAAGGTTACACAGACTCAATTTTGAGCTGTCATATCTTGGTTCACCTGAATATGCAATGACTAAAGAGATCATATTTACACGCCAGAAATAGTACAATGATTTTGATTGTTTTCTTTTGGCAGTGAATCCCTAACTAAATGAACCTGCAAAATAAATTTCAATTATTTTGTAAATGATCTAATTGGATTAACTTTGGCTCAGAAACCCAAACTGTGATAGTGAAATAAATAAATATGATTGAAGACAAACTGCAGACAGATAAAACAGTGAGAAAGGAGACAGAATATTTATTGAGAAAGGATAAAAAGTTTTTGTGCATCCCACTAACTCTATTTATTCACTTCAGATAGAATTACATAATTGCATAAGCACAAGATGAAAAATACATGCACTGAGCATGCTAAAGATGTACAGATAAATCACAGACTTGACAAAGACATCACTCAGATTTAACTGCTTCTTTGGAGATTAGATGACAGCAAGATTTCAGTATGTACACACTATAACTCCCAAGTACACTTGGGTGCCAATGCTGCACTAACACCTCACATTCTTCTTGATCATATCCCAGCAAAACACTCAGCCTTTGCCTTTTTTGGGTGCTTTTTCTGCTCCACAGTGGCTAACAGAAATATCCTCCTCTGAAGGCTCTAAACCCAGATGGTTTGCATCACCCTAGGAGTAGTCTGATTTTATATAAATTAAGGAACATCCATCATCCTGTCAAACGATATAATATACCATTTTTATATACCTGCATCCATAGCCATACTTGTATCTGACTGGCAGAGTGTCCAACTCCTACACCTACCTTGCTTTCTGAAAGGAGAATTGCAGTCAGATGCCTAAAAAAACATCAGGCTAAAGTTAATGGCAAAGTCCAAATTCTAAAACTTAGGCAAAATATTGAAGAGATACAGAGATAAGGAATCAAAGAAGTATTGTAAAACTTCACCAAAAAGCAGAGACACAAAATTTGATTATTATATTGGCTTATCTTTAATCTGAAAACTATACATTTTTACATTACTCTTTCTGTCAAAAAATATATGCACCTATTGTTACTACTTTCATAAACAAATCTCCTTGTGGTGTCAGATTATGCAGGCTCTTGAGATGATCACTGTGCTTCAGAGTATTCAGCCATGTGGTGTTAAGCACTCAGTTGCAGTCTCAGCTTGGACAGGCTGGACGTGCAAGTCACTCCGCTTTGTTTCGGTTTGACTGCCATGGGACACACTTTTCTCCATGAATGGACAGGTTTGTTTTAGAAGCGGTATGCAAACCCATTTACGCTCTGGCCTGGATATTTTGTGTTGAAACAATCCAGAATGAGTCCCACTGACTGATTGCTGCCACTTTAAAAACCCATTGCATTGTGTTTAAAATGATTCATGCTTTAAATAGTATGTCATGCAGTTCAAATCAGGGCAGGTGAGGTATTCCAGTTCAATATTTGCCTAAAGAAAGCCCCCAAATGTTATCAAATGCAGAGTAGTATAGGATTACTAACACATCCTCTTCGCTCAGAAACAATTACAATCGGTCATTACCCGTTGCACTTAACTGTAATTGCTCACTACAGCAAACAAAGTAATTACGGTCTTGGCAGTTAACATTTACAGATTCTGGTCTTGTGTTTTAATTAGGAGTGACAATAAACCTTAATGGTAGTTGTGTTGTAGCCTTAATGAGATAAAGATCAGGCAAGATAAGGTTTTTATACAATTATTTTATTAGGTCAGCCATTATTGCTGAAAAGAGTTGATAAGTTTGTGAACCTCAAAATCTTCCTCCAGCTTGTGAACCTCAAGCTGCCTATTTTTTTATCTGATAACCATGGAAGTTACTCATTCTAATAAAACATAATCCCACAGCTCACAAATTTTCTTTTGCAAGAAGTGATAGTGCAACTGAAAAAAAGGCAAAATATGCAATCTTCTTGCCCATGAAACTCCCTTAATTCTTCAAAGTGCTCTAATACCACATAGATCACTTTAACTTTCTGCTAAACTAATATGCTGTCTTGTGGAGCAACATGTTTTATAGACAAAAGAGAGTATCTTTTATTGAAATAACCAATACAGCTGAAGGGAAGAAAAAAAAAATCTGCCACACTACCACAGAGTGAGTTCTTGGACGCACTGATGGACTGACACTGCTCAGGGTGCCTATTTTGATAAATCAGATATATCACGATCCTCCACCCTTCGGAGAGTAATTCTGAATGTACCACGTAATGGGTGTTGCTTTTATTCAGCTGCTAAACTCCCTCATTACTGCTTGGACCGGCTGCACCTACATGCCATTATGGCTTCAGTACTCACTCCCAAAGGGAACTTTCTCCAGAATCCTTATTTCTGTGCAATTATACTGGCACACTATTTGCATTTTATTTACAGCACATTATTTGCATTTTATTTACAAGCACTCTCAGCTTTTTTTTTTTTTTTTCTGAGCATCTCACAATCACTTATCTTACTGTGCTTCGAGGAGGCAGGGAAGCAGTTCCAGCATTACCCTAATCACAGAAGTGGAGGGATTCAGTAATATACCCTGTCCGCGGTGGCACTGAAAACTCTATTTTTCTCTTCCTGGCTGTCCACATCCCCAGGCATGTGATTTTAAGGCTGCCTTGCAATCACAGTTATGATTGCAATAGGAATAGAAACACACTGATTTACTTCAGTCAGAGTAAGAGGCATAGGCACAAATGTGTCAGCTTCATCAAAGCATGTGCAAGTCACCTAGACGCTGGTAGCTATTCAAGTTGCTAGTTCACACTTATATCATTGCAGCTGTATTAGCATGTTGCTTATAGGAAATCAAGCAGAGATAGGCTGATATGGGCTGAAGTCATTGGTCTGCTTATATGGGCTGAAATCATTAGTCTGGCCACGGTGCAGACACAGACGCTATCTGCTCCTGTGTGTTTGCTATTACCTTAACAAGTAGAGCTTGGGTAGACCTTCCCACCAGAACTAATACTTCTCATTGCTCACCCATCTCTTGCATATAGAAAAAAAGAAGGAGCTGATGCTTTGCAGTTTTTCAAGCATCATTCAGTCAGCAGCACAGTAAATAATTAATCTATCTGCTCTGTGAATGGTGGTGCCTACTATCATGTGGACTTTATAGCAGATCCACCCAGTGAGCTGCTCTCTGTCGCAGGGTCTGAGGACACGTCAGTGGCTTTGCAGTTTCTTGCAATTGCAGACACACGGCAGCTGTGAGGACACTCCTGCTTGGGAGGAACATCATCCACGGAACTCACATGTGGAGAAGAAGCCGAACCGGAGGGAAGGTTGCATGCGCAGGTGGTGAGGAGGAAAGCACCAGGGCACCCCAAAAATGACCTCTTGGGGGACTAAGCTTGCCCACAGCCTTGACAATGTTTGCTCAGATTTGCATGCACACGTTTCCTCAGATTGCTTGCAGGATGTGGAGATGTCTGGCTGAATGTGGGGCCCAGAGCACATCCCAGACAGGCTCGCTTCTGTCAGTGCTGGAGACTGCACTGGCAACATAATTCAGGTTTCCAAGTATATCCTCCTGCTGCCTTGCAGTTCACTCCTCATCAGGAAGCACAACCCAAAGAAAGAGGATGTATAATTTAAGATGTTTTCCTTTCACATATTCATCCATCCACAGCACTATACCCTTCAAAAGACAAATTTTAAGGGCTAAGACCACTTTTCCTTTGAACTCTGCTGGCATTGCAAAGGATTTGTTAAAGATTTAGGTGATTTAGAGTGGTCCTGCAGACACAGCACCCATTCCCCACAGAAAACCATCAGGAACCTCTGTCTGTAATACCTATATTCAACCACCCTATCTTCGTGGTTATCTTACACTTTTTTGTTGATATAGTAGTGTGCAAACAAATGATGGCTGAATGTCAGCATTAGTGTGTGGAGTCCTCAGGAAACCTTGTAGCTGGATCAGGTTCACCAACACCAGTAAAACTTTGGCTAAGTTGGAGGTGATTTGAGGAAGCGTACTTTGGAAAACATTTCTTTCTTATTAAACAGGTTTCACCCATGATATTATTAACCATGTACCTACCTATTCCTTCACAAAGTACCCTCTGCAACAACCGAGATCTGGGAAACACTGTATGACCCTATTCTGAACTGCAGTAAATGACCGACAAGAAAAAGACAAATCTCTATTCAAGAACACAGAAAGTTCCATTTCCATGTGAGGAAGAACTTTACTGTGAAGATGCCAGAGCCCTGGAACAGGCTGCCCATAGAGGTTGTGGAGTCTCCTTCTCTGGAGATCTTCCAAACCCACCTGGATGCCACCCTGTGCCACATGCTCTAGGTGTCCCTGCTGGAGCAGGGGATTGGGCTGGATGATCTCTAGAGGCCCCTTCCAACCTCAGCCATTCTGTGATGCTGTGAAAAAAGCTCAAAAGGCATCCCAGAAATAGTCACTGTATATTTATTTGCAAGTAAGAGTTTCAGTAGGAGGGAGAAGGGACACCAGTAACGGCACCTCTGGGAAATGGCAGCAGAAAGAAGGAGAGGAAAACTTAATATTAATCTTTAATCTAGGTTGTGCTTGATACTGCTTGTCTTCTAAGGTGGTACTGTAGATGGCTTGAATGCAAAACCTAGCTCATTGAGGACTGCCAATGGCTAGGAATCATTTTAAGTGTGATTTAGAAATATGGCAATAGCTTTATTTAACTTATTCAAATTATTATTGAAGCTGCATTTGCAAAGGTCTATGAAGAAGATTAATTTTCTGCAAAAGAAGATGCTCATGACTGTTCCTTCAGCAATTATCAATTTAGGAGCATCTTGCTGCCCATTAAGCCACCCAATAAACCAGTGCTCACTAATTTGGTACTCTGTTCAGAGCTGAACATTGTGTAGCTCAGGCTATTACTATCTCCCATTTGAAAGAGAAAGTTTTGTTCACACACAGTAATGGGTGGATAAATGAGATTGACACTATTCAAATATTTGCTTTGATGCAGAAGTCATTTTCTCTCTCATCTACCTGTTAACCCTGTTACCACAAATCCCCAGGTTCATCTTCCAGATAATGAGCAAACACATCCAGTCACCCTTCCAGCAGAAATGATGCCTCCAAGGGAAGCAAGAACTCAGCCTCACTAAACTTCCAGGGACACATAGTGGCACCTGCTGTGGCGTCCTGGCTCCCGGGTGGCGCCAGGTCCTAGGCTGCAGGAGGACCAAACCCGATGTGGGCCACATCCTGCCTCCTTCCTCACAGCCCCTGAGCTGCTCTGCCTGTCCTGAGGGTCCCCCACATCAGGCCACCAGAGTGGGTGCCCAGTGGCCAGCCAGGCCCTTAAGGAGGCAGCTGCGTTATTGCAAGCAATGTCCCTACCACTGCCTTGCCTCCTGTCCCTGCTCCTGATGCAGGCTCTGCAGGTCACCTGCAGCCACACCACGATGCTTGGAAAGTCTCAGTTGCTGCTTTGTAAACAAGTGCACAGGCTGCAGAGGAGCACGGACTTGCAGTCTTTTTCATTTACATTCATTTTATTTTGCTTGAATCAATTTATTCTTTATTTCCACAGGAAATTTTACAGCTGCCAGCTGGCTCCCAGGCTTGAGAGCCAATCTCCAGCCCCCAGGAGCTCCCGCATGACTGCTCTGAGCGTGTCTCCAGACGGCTCATCAGGGGTTTTTTCAACAAAGTTTCTTCTAGTGTGTCGTCTGGGAGAGGCCCATGGGAAACCAACCTCCTTCCCAGTGCCCCTGGGAGCAGATCCGAGTTTGCTGCAGACAGCGGCTCCTCTTCGCGCTATTGGTTTTAAGGTCCCTCCCTGCACACAGAGCTGTGAATACAGGAGAGGTTCCCAGTGCAAGCTGTTGCATGGGTGGATGGAAATCTTCCTGTTATTTCTTATCCTGGCAAAAATGAATTTAATTATATTTGTTGTAATTTGTTATTAGTAAAAGGACACATGGGGGCGAGGGGGAGGGAAGAAAGAAAGCAAGAAGATGCTTCCTTAAGCACCACTCCATCAGCAAAGCTACTGTTCTAAGGCTACATGACATAGGATAGCAATTTCACATGTCTAGACTGCGTTGTACATGAATTTCACACATACTTCAAACACTCATCCGCAGTGTAACAAACTAGATTTGAAGTGTGGTACCAACCAAGTAACATTATACTGTACTTCTTGTCCAAAGTTTGAAGCTGGAAATGCAATTACTTTCCCTCCGAAACTGATCACAAAGGAAACATTCACATTTTAATGTGTCATGAATGATATTGTTACCTATACTTATGTTTATCAGTATCAAGAAACCCCATGAGGGTTTCTCAGTAGGAGATGCTCTACATTTTGGATCATGATGAGCACATCATTTGCATTTAGAGAAATACATGCATAATCTCAGCCGTATTTATGTTTTTAAACATTTGGAAATATTTGTGAAAACCCAGGTGGTTCATCCATTCAAGGTTATATTTAGGCATCGAAAATCTAGCTTTCATCTAGCTTTTAAAGATGCAGAGCAGAGCACCTCCAACTGCAATCAGTTAATGGCATATATAATTTCAAAGTGCATCCTGACCACACACAACCATAAAATGCAGTTGGCCAGGCTGCGAGCTAGCACAGAAGCTTTATACCAGTTGAGAGCCCACTTTGATATTTCAAAATATTTTGCTATAACTATTTTTATTTTTAGAAGAATATGAAGCCTAACTTGCATTTTTTCATTTCCCCTCTCAAACAACAGCAAAAAAATCCCTTGTCCAGAGGAACTGCTTGTCCTTCCTTCACTGTTTTTCCTGACATCCTGACACGCCTGAATATGGACTGATAACAGCGTTTTTGTGCAAATCGTGTAGGTATTGTCCTTAAGTGAGCTGAAAATGTTCCTAGTTAAAAGCTGAAGAAAAGACTTTTTGAGATCTGACAGCACTGCAGGACTTGCAGAACCCACGCTGAATATTTCAGAAATTAGGTGAATTTAGATTCCTGAAATACCACATGAAGAAAAGGAGATGTAGAGAACGTGGTCTACACTGCAGAATCTCTTAAGCCGAAAACTCATGCAGTTTCTCCCTTGTTGCATTCCAATAAAATACCGGAGGGAAGGACACCACCTATCTCACAACACTATCTCTTCTTCAAATTCCAAATGGAAAACATATGCTGCACTATTGCTTCCTCTCCCCTTGCATTCTTTACAGATGTTGTGTCTCTAGAAATACTCCTCTCAAAATAGCCACTCTATTCTGACTTTTTTTTATAAGAAATATGGTTTTAATTTTTATCTCATTTTCCTGGAGTTTAAGCGGAAGCATTAAAGAAGACCTAACATAATGATTGTGTATTTTGTAAATATATATAGATAGAGGAAGAAATGCTGGCAAGTAACAATGCAGGACTGAATACAAATAAAAGTAATTTTAAAACTCATGTAAAAATACAGCTACCAGCTTCAAAGAAAAGCAGTCAGATTTAAACCCAAATATAGTTCAAACACTGTTAAAATTTTATAGTTTTTATTAGAGTACTGTTCTCGGACTGCTAACTGACTTGCTCCATATGCGTTACAGAACGAGATATCCAAACTCTTTCAGTCATGTTGGAAGGTGTAACTACACCAATAGGGAGCAAGCTACCCAATAGGGAGTGGGATTACAGAAAGAGATGTAGAAATGGTCAGACTGACAAGTGGAGTTTGCACTATGATAAGTGACAGAGACACCATCTCCCACCGAATTACGAAGACAAAATTGGAAAATACCTTTTTAAAGAGTGCCTAGATGATTTGCTTTGGATCTGTTTTTGGTAACTTTCCAAGTTTCAAAAGCTGTTTTTAAGTGGAATAAAATTAAACCTTTCAAGGTATTTTGTGAAATACAACTGTAAAGAGCTGCATTTTCAGATGGAAAATACCAACTGATGATTTAAATCTCTCTCTCTCATTCTTGCATCAGAAAGGACTGATTAGACCAGCACCTCAAAAATCTTTCTGTTGAAAATTAGATCTTTAATGGCATATCTAATAAAATGTGCATATCTATAAAAATGAGCTTTTATTTTCAAAAACAGTAGTATACCCTTTTCAATATATATTTTGTAATCAATTTATGAAATGGAAGTGAGAAATGAAGAGGGCACGTGACTGCTTAAGGTCACAGAGAAGGTTCTTTGAATCCTAATCTCCAAACAATACAGTGCTTGAGTTGCAAGAACATCCTCTCGCTGCCCCCAAAATAGCTGATGGTATTGGAAGCACACATCATTTTTTTTCCCCAAAATCTGCCAACTAATATAAGAATTATCACTTGCTGCTAAAATGTTTCAGATATTTCTTAAAGAAATGTATAATTTATACTCTATGAGAGGACTTAATGTTAGCTAGAGGTCACTGTCAAGTCTTTGCACCACCAAAATGCTTCTCTGAATGTGAAGAAAGGCAGGTTTCACCATATATATTTTCCTGAGGTTGCCAGGACATAAAGGAAGAATTTACTCGGCTGCAGTAATAGATGGCAAACTTGAAACACAAATGTTTCCTCACTGGTCTATCTAATGACAGTTACCTTGATGAGAAGGTCTCATTTTCAAATACATTAACACCTTAGGATGATAAGTAGAAGCTGTTATTCTGGCCTGTATATAGATACCTTTAACTCTTTATTTAGCTGCCTCTTGAGGCAATTTCCAGAAAGGTTGTTCCTCAGAAGGGTAAGCAGAAACCTTGTGAGCTAGTCATTGAAGAGCAGCAAATCATTTGCTTTTATCTCAAATGAACATGACAAACTTCACCTGGTACCAATCCCTGGGTAGAGGCTATACCTTAATCCTGTGTCAGTATGCACTATGCTGCCCTGCCCAAACCTCCTGTCCTCCTTGATGAATGAAGTTTGGCCCAATTTCCCTGACTGCTTCTGAATTACCCCTCTCATGGATCTGTTTTCCCTGAGATTCGTGAGAACTCAATTTGAAGCAGGTATTTGTCAAGTGACAGCACTTTCCAAACGGCCGTAGAAGTCAGAAATTCTCAACACCGGTCCCTATCCCTGTCCTGTGCTCCTCTGCTACAGTCAGTATCTCCTGCCTATTTCAAGACCTATAGTCAAGCTAGTCAGGCTTTTCAGAGCAAAGTATTAACATTCTTAATCACACCTCCTTCTTAGGAGGTTGTTTGCCAAGTGACATCTCTTGCTTTGTTCCCAAGAAAGCACTTTTGTTTCTGAGGACAAACAAGGTAAGAGATTCCCCAGTCATTCACAGGAAACATATAAAACACTCTCAGTATTGAGTAAAGACAATATTGATAAAATCCTAACAGCATAGCAGTCCTAATACTTAAGGAAGCTCAATTTTCTAATTTAACCATGTATATTGCCATCTAATTATGAGGTAAGACTAATTTTGACAGGTTTAGCCTTACTATATAATGTTAATTTTAATTATGTAACAGATAGAAGAGGTCTAATGATGTCTGCTCTCTCTGGACATTGTAACTTACTCTGCATCTAATTGCAGCCCAAATCCACAGGGATTTGAAAAAGGAAATATAATTCATTGCAACAGTACCATCTATTATGCTTTCCACTGTCGACACAATGTGCAACCAGTGCACAACTATGCTTTTTACTTAATAAAGTACTTTTTCATCCCAAATCACCTTGTTCAAATTCAGATACATCTCTATTGAAAGTGTGAGTCTTTGATTGAACAAAGATTATGTTGTTTGGCTCAGTTTACAAAATCATTAATGGCTTATATCTGAATGTATGTACTTTCTTTTTTTGGAAATTGCCCTTATAGTGGCATCATATGCGAGATATTACCTATTGGAAACACTCATGGTTTTATGTTTCTGTGTACTAAAGAATCTCTTTAGCAGCTAGGATTTCTGCCATTCTGTGAAGCAGGGTTAATGCAGTCAGTTACAAAAGAGATACTAAACTGTTCCATGGTGATTTATTCTACATTAAAGGAAAACAAAGGGATAGCTTTTAAAAAATCCTTCAGAAAAAGGAGGAGATTGCTTTTTTGTATGCATGAAACTTGGGGTTATTTCCTATAGTTTCCATGAAAAAAAAATCATTTAAGGTTTTTTATCTTCTGTCACCAATATAGACCTAAAAAAAGGGATTTTAAGCTATCAGACAAAATATCATTTTGATCCCACAAGCCTGATTAAAATAAGAAAAACAAATGACTTTAAAGTTGAGGGAACTACAAAAAAAAAAAAAAAACAGAATAAAAAAGGGAAATATTTTGTCAACTTTTGACAAGTGATAAAGTTGAGTTTCTTCATGCAAGACCAACAGACAGGGTTTAAAAACAGTCAAACCAATAGAATTTGATCTTTAATACAGATGAGGACAGAGCATATCCAAAGACAAGGAGCCAGACTTACATCAGGCTTCAATGAGTTTCTCTCATGAGAAAGTAGCACAAAACAGCAGAAGTGCCATGAGATCTGGTTAGAGCTTGGACTGAAATAATAGAATGACTGCCGTATAATTTTGACACATTAAGGCAGGAAAGAGGGTCTTTTCTAGTTCGGGAATCCAAAAACCCAGGGGAGCATGGAGCTGTCAGGTCTCAGACAGGGATATCTGAGTTTTGATTTTCCTCATCTCAGCTTGGGGCTCAAGACTTCAAAGCCTCAGAGGCTTTGGTTACAGAGCAATTTCAATTATTGGCAGAATGAGGGCAGCTGGAGACTCGGTTGGTTAGCTGTGCTTGTCCTCCATGTACCAGCGGCAGTGGCTGATGATCACCAATTCACAGGGCTCATGTTTATGCCTGTGAAACAGTTCATCAGAAAATTGCCTCTGTTAAAAAAGAAATGGCTGAGTTGGAGCAGTTGGGAAGACAGCTGTAGGCTGTCTTTCCACATAGGTCCTTCCTCATGACAATCCAGACAGTCGTCAGCTCTCAAAGGGCTTTGTAAATGGATAGTCTGCAGTTGGTACAGCAAAAGTCAAGTTGGTAGTAGTGCGATTATTAATTTCAGACATGAAACACCAGTCACAACAAGACATGCACTTCTCCTAATAATCCTTCTTGCTGCCCCAGGCAATACCATGGGCCAAAGCCATTACTCTTTACTGCAGAAGAGCATGAATTTTCCTCAGAAATGTATGACAGGAATTGCTCTGGCTTTGCAAGGCATCTTACCAAGCTTCCAGAGGAAGTGCTGTAGGGGAGGCTGCGGAAAAAGGGTGTTGTGGGTGTGTGGATATCAAGCACGCACTGGTGCATATGCAGGGAAGATGCCCAGATATCGCATGCTGTTTACCTTTGCAGGGGCTCATGCTGGGTAATAGGCTATAGAAAAGAATTATTTAGAAGAACTAAATATATTTTTGAAGGTAAGTGTACACACACACAGAGCAAATCTCACTCACTCTAGTAATTAAGTTTCTAATGCTATGATTCTAGCTGCACTACAGACTTGTTCCTCCTTGCCCTTTATCCAGGAGAAACTGCTATGTATTTCTTGGCACACTCATTAAAACAATTGCTTGAAAGTATAAGGAACTATGATGAAATTATCGTTGCAAAAGCACTGCCTTCACTCGAGATCCTGGAGGTGCTTATGGTGTTAAAGTCACTCTGGATCTCTAAACACATGGGGAATTATGAAACTAACACAAGCCTGGAGCTTGTCAATACTTTTTTCCCACTGAAGAACAGAAGGAGACACAGAACAAGAGGTGCTGCTGCTCGAAGAGATTGCAGTATGGCAAGGGGTGACCTAACAACTCTGACACACAAGTCTGCTGACAAGAAAGAGACTCAGACCTCTTGATGCCAGCCAAAGTTAGATAAAGCCCAGCTCAGCTAGACCGACAAACTACCACCATGTGTATACAAGATAAGGCTGAGAAGTTTAAAGCTACAGAGGGGAAAAAGTAGTGTCTCAGGAAAGCACCTCTGGCATTACCCTGTAATAGCTATGTACACCTGCAAGCCCAGGGAACACAGGCTATCCACTGCATGAAGGTCTGCATCCATAGACAGGATTCCAAGTCACAAGCTTTTATTACAGCTTTTTAAAGCCCTTTCTGATGTTTTTATTACAAAAGGACAATGCAAAATGCAAATGCAAAATTAATATTTGGCTAAAGTGATAACTATTTTAAGTTCAGATGGTGCCAGTCACTAACACGACATGACAAATGCTCATTAAGCAAACTGAATTAATAAAAATGTGTTATTGCTAACAAACAGTGAAAAGCAGATGAATACCCTGGTATTTGTTGAGTTGAAAGTAAGTTGAGTGGTGAGATTCTGATAGTGACATTTATCTAGTTACACAATGTTCATGAAGCCACTGAAGTTCTATAAGAACTACGAGACTTAAGGGTGCCATAAAATGTTCCTATCTCTTTAATCCTATTCTTTTTTTAATAGCCAAAAATGGTGTATTGTAACCCAGTTATTTCTGCCCTTTTTGTTATATTTCAAATTTCATATGATTTAGATTTTCATATTGCTGCAGATATACATGTAAGGTGCTCTATGCACTGCTATTTTCTGTAAAATGAAGTCAGAGAAATATGGAGATTTCTTAGTCAGAACACATATCAAAATCATAAATTATTTAAATTATTTTTATTAAAGTTTCCTTCTTGACTTCCTAATTTAGGACTTAGCTGACAATAGAAAATCTCATTTTCACAGTAAGGATTTTTTGGGGTACTGCAGCTCAAAAGATGCTTTAAGTTGACAGAATAATGCACAATTTGTCCTTACATTAAAATATAAATCTGTCCATGATCATTAAATGAATTGGAATAAGCTTTTAATTTGTTCTCTATCTATAGAGTAGCTTAGTTTTATTCAGAGAATAAAATGTGTCTACTCAGCCTCAAGATTACCATCAGGGCACTGACATAATCTATTCATGATATACCAGCAGAATCCCTGTTTTGGAATTATTTTGTGCCTTACCAGCTACATTTATCTCTCATTCATAAGTAGGTTTTCAGGATAACTACACGCAGATTTCACTTTTGGAGCTGTCCTCCCTGTCCTTCTGTTAATTATGCATGGCTTTCATGGAAGAGAAAAGAGAAAGGAGGGAAAATTATCTTTCTTGATGGCACCTCTGCTTCCAAGGTATATCATATTTTTTTAGAATTAAGGATAAAGATAAGGAAAAGACGTGCTGGATGGATTCCAGTTACTTGAACTATAGAGAGGATACCCATACCCAAAATGGCTTTCATGGTTGTTACTTGCCAACTGTCACAAATGAAGAACAGACTGGTTTAAATTTGATTTCTCTCTTTTTTTTTCAGGTGTCTAATTTCATATTCCTATTCCTATTCATGTAGCTTCCATTCTTTCCTACTCCCTTGCACATCTCATTACCCAGCTCTCTAACTTCCTTCCATACGGCTATGAAAAGGAGCATTTTCATCTTTCTTCAATGCTCAAAAGCTTGAAACAGAGCACTGAGTACGACAAAAAGAAAATAATGTTTACAGATTTAATTGAGTTAAGAAAGCTGTGGAAAGGGTTTTTGTGTGTGTGCAATAGTGTTTGTTCTTGTGAGATTAGGGGAAATGTAAATTGTAAAGGGAAAAAAAAGTCTTTCTGCATTTTTCTACTTACTCTTCTTTCTATTTACTTACAGAAAAGAAGTTTAATCTTATCAAAATATATGCTATTCACAACAAACAGTAATCATGAAAAAAATGCTGGGTAAAACTACAAAAAGACTTTACTTTAGACAGGGCTAGGTTAAATTAATCTATTCCTGAATAGGAGGATTTGTTTTTAAAATCCTCTAGGAGATCTGGAAATAGCAGTGGTTTTGTTCCATCTTCCCTACAGTATAAAATTAACAAAATTTCACCTCCTCGCTTTGATGTCTACTTGATCTTACATGCCAGGAGGCTTTCCTCTTCACTGCTTGCATCCTGGCAATCAGGAAAGTATGTGGACTGTAGGAGGGCATAGGTTTAAAGTGAAAGGCGTACATGATGGGAAGTTCAGAGTGGTAGACGTGAGATGATAAAGGGGCCTTTGTAACCACTCATATGCTGCTTAACAGTATTTAACAGAAATTGCTCTGACAGAAACAAAAAAAATACTTGAGCATCAAGTTTCCAATGGGGAGTAGAATACAGCACAAACATACTGAAACTTGCAATACAGGTTCTCTAAAAACCTAACACGCATTGGCTATTGACAGCTTGAGAAGAAACCTCATTCATGTGTTTTCCTATCACTTGAGAAGTCTAAACAAACTATGTAAGTAAGATTTGCAAAGTTCAGAAGCAGAGAATGGCTTAAGCTTGCTGCAAGACAAAAAGCACTGCAGACTTATTTTTGTTGATGGGCAGTGTAGAAAATGATTCTGAAATCACAGGTATATAAAACAAAAGTTGTAGAAGGAATGTATTTTGCGGCTATACTTTGGGCATGGATGGAATAGCAAAGAAAAGAAACTCAGGCTGAGTTTTGATAGACTTTGTAAAACACTTAGGAATAGCTTCTTGATATACATGTATCAGAAATGAATTCTGGATCTTTGTGAGCCATTGAGACAGACAGGACAAGCTATCACGTCAAAAACCTGCTGTAAAGAACCCTACATAACCATGACTAGGCATGGCCTGTATTTAGTAGGCAATTCATTACAGCTCATTTTAACAGGTATGCTTTTGTCTCTACATCAAGTTTCAAATTCCTCTAATTATGCTTTCTGCATTAAAACTGAAAAAGATATAACAGAAAAAAAACATACAAAGGAACAAGCTACATTAAATTGTCATATATTCACCAAGCTGTATTCAGAGCCATCACTGGGCTGTCCTGTATCATATGACATATTTGAATAATACTGGGATTTTCTTTTTTCCCAACTGTAAATGACTCAGTTGTTTGGCTTGTGAGCTAAGTGCTATTAGATCTATAGTTTTCAGTGTGAAAGAGTGGTTATTTTTAGAAATATGTTATCGCAACAAAAAATATTCTCTGGAGTTCTGTCCACAGCTAAAATACTGATCTGAAGAAGAAAGGGACAATCTCTTGATGACAGTGTGTATCAGGATCAATTTTGCATCAGAAGAGCTCAGAAGATGAATTCCAGACTTCCTTGGGGCCTTTTATATTACTGTTCAGGCTTTGCTGAACATCTGCCCTATAAAACTGGTTTGGGTTTGCTTATTAATAAAAGGGTTTTTGTTTTGCTTTGTTTTTCCCCTCTGGACTCCTCATTAAAGGAGAAACAACTGACCGTGCCCAAGAGTTGCATTAGTCCTGTTCAGTTCCAGTCCAGTTAAGGACTCCTTGCCATTAGGTCTATGGACCTAATGAACATTGCCGTAATGTTGCCATGAACAAGGAACATTGCCATGCTTTTTCCAAGGGAAAGTCTTAAGCACAGACAGATTCCTGGAGAGAAAGAGAGGAATCCTAGCTAGGGACTTTGATTACAGACAAGCCCTGCAACTCCCACATTCACCTGTTTTGTGAGATATTTGTGTGACCTGTTCAGGAGCAGCAGGTTAAAAAGACCTTTCAGAGCCAATTCCTGGAAACAGTGAAGACCCTGATAAAGTGTTTTTGATTTTATCTACATTGAATTGTTGATGCAACATAGACTCATCAGATTCGGGCTTATTATCTGTGTCTATAACATTTGACAGATGTTATATACAGCCTGATTATTCTGATATATAGCCAGGTTTTACTTCAATGTGACATTTTTTTCTCAGATTTATCTTTACTTGTTCCTATATCTTTCTGTAGCAATTAACTTCTATACACACTACTGAAACACACTGCTGCATAGATGTTGCCTGGCTCCAGCAAACATATATACTTTTACCAGTGTGCTGCTGCACTTGAATTAATCAGTGGCAGAACTAATTAGCTCAGCAGAGAGTCACATTAATTGAGTTATTGGGCTTTTAGGACCCAGGCTGGAGTGTCTGCAGCAGGGAGACACACTGTGCCCAGAGCTCTTTGCATGCTGCTCTGCTCTGTGTACCTGGGTGTCCTGCGTGGGTGTCCTGTCTCCCACCTACGCACTGTGGGAGTAAGCCTTGTCCTTCTGTATTCACAAGGAACTGAGTTTGAAACCCTACAAAGGTTTGATGAATTGTGTCTTACAGAACTGCAGTAAATAACCATACACCAGTATAATAAGGAACATACATACGCCATAGAAATAATTTGGTCTGGTGGAAAATATTTGGAAAGTACATTATAAGAAAGAAAAAGGACATCTTTATACTAAAAACCTAATTCTAAAGTCATAGCTATGCAGTTTCATGGAATAGATGGAAATACGCAACTTCTTTGACTACTAAAACTTAAAGCTCTCTCCACATATTTCAAGGGTAATAATTCCTTAAATAGTTTCAAAAAATATTGAATTGTGTTTATGGAAAAGAGGGAGAGAACAATGGGAATAGTAGTTATTTTCTTTTTGTTGAACTTTGTCATACAAAGAACTGCAAAATACCTCCAAATTTCCCCAGAGTATTTTCCCTGGAATGGAGAATTTATGAGCCTTCACGAAGCTAAAGCTTCTTTCCTGATAAGCCATTGCTCCTCAGAGCAGGAACAGCAGCAGCATCAGGTATAATGAACTATGCTGTGCACAATTTTGGCTCTTTGTAGGCTTCATTCATGCATTTGAGGCTGTCACTGCTGGACTGGACCAACCCCCATCCCCCATGGGGATGTGACCGAGGTAGGTGCTGCTGGCAAGTAATGAGTCCCCAAAGGACTGGCAGCCCAGATAGGCAGAGAAGGACACAGCATGTAATTACTGCTGCTTTGCAGAGTAGGGGGGAGATGGGGAGACGTGGGGCAGAGCTGGACAACGAGTGAAGACCCTGGACCCATCGCTCTGCAACCCAGCCTGCTCCTCCTCCCTTGCAAAGATGTGATCCAAAACCCAGACCAAAGCCATGCAGGTACCATGTGCTACCAGACTTCTTGGAAGCTGAAACACGTTACAGCTAGCAGCATCCAAACCCTGAGCCTCTCAACCTCTGCTGAGCATAAAAATATAAAGCATGTAAATTAAAAAATTCTCCTCACTTTCCAAAAATGCAGTGTGGAGGCAGAAAGATCCTAGGTGAAGCTAAACACTCCAGGCCATGCAAGGATGTGACCTGCTATTTCCCAGCAGACATTGGAAGAGAACCGTGCTGCAGACTGACACCCACCCAAACAGGCAGACAGGCAGAGGGGAGCTCCACGCTCGGGCTTCAGTATTTGGTACTGCCACCAGGTTCTGTGAGACTCCGTGTCCGTCACTTAGCATACACTGAATCTCAGGTTTCTCTCTGTAAGGACGGTTGAAGCAGAGAGAATATTTCCTTGTTGAGACTACCATCAGTTAAGCAGTATGATATTCACAAACGCTTCGAGGGTGAGAGCCAAAAAATGTGTCAGACAACAGAACATGTCAAATGTAGCAGGAAAAAAAAAAAAAAAGGTTTAGATTTGTGGAGTGCTTGACTTTCTTGAGGCAATATATAATTTTGCATCTTAGCTATACTTCCTGTTGAAACTTGTATTTATTCATATTGCTATCTGTTTATCATGGATAAGGTTAAAACTTCTTTGATGTAGTTATAAGTTGAAATTTAAGAAGCTAAGAAGAACATACAACTATCTTGTGCTCATAATCAGAAAAATATTCTGTCAAAAACTGAAAAGCAGGTGGTGTCCTATGCTAAGAGCTGAATACAAGTAACTGAGAATTTGCACATATTAAGCACGGGCAAATTCTGTTTATCTATGCTTCACCTCTGTTGTATACAGAAATCTTCTACATTAAAACAAAATCCAGAAAGAAAGAAAAATTTCAAAGCAATCATAGTAAATGAATGCCAGTACATAGTGTGATATAAATTCAAGAAAGGATTCTGCACTATTATTTCTTTACTTTCTATATGGAGACCCCATGGCATCAGTGGTAACTTGGCTCAGTATCATACTTTCTGCTTCACTCACTGGGATTTTCTGTGTCCACGTTATTAATGGTAAGTGGTTGGTAAATGTGTAAATCATTGCACATTGAGATAATACAGAACAGTACCCACTGTGGTATTATAAACCTCTAAAACTGATTCTTAACTAGCTGAGATGGAGTCTAGAGTTACTTGTTCAGACCTTAATTTGACTTATCAGCTCTGATACCATCTGCATTTGAAGAGAAACGGCTGCGTTTCCAGCTACTAAAGCTGACTTGAGTGCTTTATAAAAGAGACCAGATGAAACAACACAGATACCATCTCTTTCATATTCATTAACTATCCCAGCTGAAAAAAAGTTCCAAGGCAAATAAATGAAACAAAAACAAGCAGTATTAAAAGTGTAGCATTTCAGTAAATGGAAAATTTTCTGCTCCCTAAGCCAATATCCTCCTGCTCCTCTGGGGATAACTCCGGATTCATGCATGTGAGTGTTGAATGGGTAGGTTCTCCTAGAAAAGCAGGCTCTCAGGTGCTGCAGCTGCAAGGACCACATGGGGACTTCCTGGGATGGCGCATGGAGCCTGCCAGGGATGCAAAGTCTCCCTTTCCCCGCTGTCTCGAGCGGCCAGGACACGTACAGAGAAGGCATTGGTAAGCTGCACACCATCCTGTCAGGAACAGTTGGGATGCAGAGTCATGGAGCCAGCAACCTCCACCTCATGGTCCACCCTGGTCCCAGCACTGGCTGGGACAGTGGCAGTTTTGGGAACCCCTAGGTGCTCTTCTGCTGCCCAATAGGCTCATCATAGGCTTTATTAATTAATCCTATCAGTGTCTCTAGTCAACTGTAGGTTACCCAAAAATAATCACAACATCAAAAGGGGAATCAAATTTGATGTGATATCTGACCTCAAGTGGGGACGTCACAGTGAGTCCTACAGCATTGCACACTGGGGAAAGCACACACGCAGGGAAAATGCTGAGGAAACAAGTTGTCTTTATTGCTGTGCTCCAGGTTAATTACTGCTTGTGCCTTTCTGATGGGAGATGAGGGAGATAAACTCCCTCCAGATGGCTAAGATCCTTGGGCAAAACTTTCCAGATCATTAGTTGGCAGCAAGTCAAAGCTCAAACTGAGATATCAGCTTTTTTGGCATGAGCAATCTGCACCCATCCTGCCGTAAAATGTGGTGGGATAGCACAGAACCTTGCCAAAGCCCAGACATGAGCTCTGCCTGACACCGATGTCAGCCTATCCCACTGTAGGACCATGGCCCAAACAGAGGTGAAGAGAGGTGTTTATTTTCACATTCTAAAGGCA